>NC_142796.1:31087856-31338117 GCF_049724085.1 Artemia sp. Qi Xiang Cuo
AATCTGACAACTCTCCCTTTCCCTTGTTTCTTGGGCTTAGAAGATAGTACAATGACAGGTCCTATAGGACCCATTTCTAAATTTTGAAAAAAAAGTGTTATCTTCTTTTGGTTTTTCTGTTTTTTTTAGTGGCTTTTCTTTTGAAAGTGCAGTTTCTATTTTTTAGCCTAAAATTAATGTCATTTCAAGGCTCTTTCCCTCTTGTTCAAAATGGATTTTCACTTTATAAAACCATAAAAATCAGGACTAGGCACATGTACTGTGCTCAAAACTTTTTCTTGTGAGTTATTTGAGAAATTCATCAATCTCCCAATATTCAATTTTATAACAATAAATTTATAAAGAATCATAAAAGATTAGTGCTCTTTACAGGGGGGACATGGACGTCAAAATAACTCGCTATGAAATATCCAAAAGGCTTTACATTTATACTTGGTAGTTTTACCCACCTTCCTCAACCACTTTCCAAGATAGACAACAGGCCCCTTATCTACAGTTTTACAGAAGAGTTGTGCCATTCAACATCATTTGCAAATATACTGGTTGTTACTGCAAAAATTGTTTGTCCTCCTCCTCTAATTTGTCAGATATAGCTGTGTTCTATATACAAAACTTTTGCTGTTCTGTTGGTTTGCATAATTTTTTATTGCTACTTTTTTCTAATAAACAATTTTATATTAAATGAGAAAAAAATGTAAAACTGGGACTCTTTTGAAAAAAAACTTTCATAATTCTGAACACTCCATTAAAACAACCACAAATAAATTACTTCTCTAATTCTTATTAGTTTAATATACCCCCCCCCCCACTGCAGCAAAGTATATTCTTAAAATATTTTACTGTAGCATAACTCTTTGTTTCCTGCCATTCGATTAGTGTTTGGTGTAGAAAAATGAAGAAGAGAAGAGTTGCCAGACTAAAACAATTGTATTATATTGGTTTTTAAAAGGTAGGGGTGAATTCTTGATATGATATAGTCAGGCTCAATAACTGCTAAAAGTGCTTCATTTAGAGGAGGCAGTGTTACCATTAGTGGCTAAAATTGGAGCACTACTAAATGCAATGATGTTCAATATAAAAAGCATACAGCACAGTAAATTGTTTATGTTGTTTATCAAAGGTCACAGTATGTTTTTAATTGGTAATATTTTTCCTTGGAAATGGTATTGTCATGCCTTGGCTATGCCACTTAAATATGGCAACAAAGTATTTTTAAACTTCTTTAAGGATGGGTTTTTACTGTTGACCTGCTTTAAATAGTCTGCAATTTTTTTTAACTTTTTAGAAAATTACATCATATAGATCTTCTTTATAAAAAAAATTATTATTTATTTGTATCTCTAATTTTTTTCTATTCATAATGGACCCTAATTTTTTTCTTGTGCCTTGATATGAGCCTAACACTGTTGTAATATACTGGTTGCTTGAACATCTTTGTTTTTCACATGAGTTGTCATCTTGAAATTATTTCATTTGCAGTGGGATGGTGCAGAGAAACGTGGGAATGTGAAATTAATTTTCACATTCCATAATTTTTGGTTTAATTTGAGATTGCTGTTATTATGTTCTCTCATTTTGTATCATCCAAATAACTAAATTGCAAGAGATATGAATTCTATGATATGAGCTTAGAAACCCTTAGAATTTTGAATGCTTCTCTATCCCTTTGACTAAGTTTGTTTTCTCCAAAACAAAGTTGATGTACAGATTTCTACTTATTTTAATCTAAAACCACCCTTAGCAGATAGTAGGTGGTAAGAGACTAGCAATGCTGTAGCCACAATTTGTGTTTGAGGAGGGGATTATTATAGAAGTAAATGAGAAATCCTTACATTGCTCCTAGCTGCAATTTAAGGTAATTAAAAAATACAATAATCGTAGCAACAGAATTATTTTGTTCCCCCCCCCCCCTGCCATTTTCTTTTGGAAAGGATGACAAATGTTCTGACAAAACAAAGTTATGCTGAAAATTTGCAATTCGCAAAAAAATGGTGAAAATACCATTTTAAAAGGAGTTTTTACACCTGAATGTCACCAAGATATGCATCGTTTCCTATATTTGCAACTTGAATAATTATTTTACAGAAACAAATGCCTTTAAAAGTAAAATTTTTCTTCAAATGGTCCAAGAATCTCCTACTATTTCTTCCAATTCATGCATGATAGTGATGTGGTCAATAGTTATGTCTGGAAAACCCATCTGACTGATTGGTCATTTCTTTTCTTCAATAAACTTTCTTTTATAGGACTTCTGGAAATTTAGAAGAAGAATATGTGATTGACATAGAAGTAGAAAAAGATTTAATAGCTGAAGACAGCAATACTTACCTTGACTTCACCACCTTTGCTCCAGGACCATGCACTTCTACAGCTGCTACTGTGCAACCAACTTGTCTGTCTCCAAATTTTCATACAGGACAGATTGACAGTGTTTTCCCAATTGAATCTACAATAATTAGGACACCTACACCTACAAGGTCAACCAATAATTCAGGTTTTACTGATCAATTGCCCAGGGAAAATGCAATTAAGCTGATGGAAACAGCCAACAGTAAGCTGAATAAAATCCTAGAGGGAAAGAACACCAACGGTAGGGATTCCCACAATGCCAGTTTTTGTGAGACCTTGTGCAAAGACCTTGATTCTTTACCATTGGTCAAACAAGTACAGCTCAGTGCCGAAATTTCAAGGATGAGTGCAGACGCACTAGAAGGCTAACTCTAATGCCAAAAATGTCAATCTGAAAGATAGTTTCAAGAGCTTTTACTTTAGTTTTAGCAGTGCTTATGATTTTTGAAACTTCTCTGACCTATTGCAGTGTGATGATTTAAATTTTTATGTGACTTATTTTTGGTATAAAATTTGTATACATAACTATTAAAATTTGTTGATATACTAAAACAGTGATAGAAAGGTAATATTTCATTTGTTTGTATTATCATATTTGTTCTGGACATACTGAAAATCCAAATAGGTATTCTGACGAGTCATGGATAGGTTAAATTATATCTATATTTGTCATGCGTCTTGTTAAACCAATATGAATAATTTCTAATCAGGATGGTCTGGTGAAAGGGTAAAACTTTCCATACAACAGTTTTAAATTTGCAAAAATTATTTGAATTGTTATTTTTTTCACTTGTCATAATTGTTTAAATACCTCTCTTGTAGTCTTTATTTTTTCATTTAAATTTTTTACTCAATCAAATATTTATATTTTAAAAATAAAAAAAAAACGTTTATTTATGTTAATATTAAAATGCCGAAATTAAATATATTTTTTATGTTTTACCTATCCCTCTTTTTTTTCAATATGAGATGTCATTAACACTCTCTATATATATTACAAAACCTTTCTTATAATAAAAGTAGATCCAGCAATTGTTTTTACATACCTAAAAAATATGTACATAAAGCACTGCTTTATTTCTTGCTTAATAGTATTTTTATTTTCGTGTGTGGACACAAGACTTACCAAACTGAGTCAAGGCTTAAGCCACAAAGCCCAATTGCCTCCAAATAATATTATTAATCTTATCCAATATTAAAGAAACTTATTTGTTTTGAAAAAATCTGTAGTAATTGAAACATCTAAAGCAACTACAACTAATATGTTAGAACGTAAAAATTACTTGGGAATGTTTTAACTTAACTTTTTGGTTTACATAAAAACAAGAATATATTTGTCTTATACAGGCTTCTAAAAATTTTCCTCTTAAATTGCTGTTTCTGTCTCTCCTTCTTCCTTGAATCTCTCTACATATATTTAATTTTGGAACTGTAAAGATACCTTTAATTTTTCATAAGATTAAAACACCGGAAAAAACAAGTCTAGAAAAGCCCATTTTCAACAGAAGCCATCTGCCATGACAACTCGCCATTTCCAACAAAGTAGTCTTTAAATTTGTCTCTTATGCTTATTGCACTTGCTGTTGCATTGTTACTCGAAAGCCTTCCAACACTAGGAAGCGTTGGAGTGTTTCGCCATGTCCCCTGAATTATGCAGCCATTAACCTCACGATCAATAGTTCTTTGACAGACATATCTTCTGCTAAGGTCTGAAGTAATTAAGTAATTGTTCAAAACACAAACAGCTTTCACAATTTCATCAACTGTTGTTATTGAGGCTTGTAAACGACCCCTTAAAATTTGGAATCTGGCTGTTAAAATGCCAAAAGCATTCTCCACAATGCGTCTGGCTCTGGATAATCCATGATTGAAAAGTTTTTGTTGATATGAAAGGCCCTCATAGCGTGGAAAAGGCCTCATAAAATTTTCCTTCAGCGGAAATGCTTCATCTCCAACAAACACATGAGGAACTTCAGTGTCAGAATAAGGTAATGCTTTGGGAAGTGGGATAGGCAATCTACCATGATTTAGAGCCTTGCCAAATCCAGATCGAGAAAAAACTGTGCTGTCATTTTCTTTGCCCTTTACTCCAACATCAATATAGATAAACCGATAGCGGGCATCAGCAACAGCTAGCAAAACTAGACTGAAAAACTCATGAAAATTGAAAAAGTCCGACCCACTATTAGGTGGAGACTGGATTTCACAATGCTTCCCATCTACTGCCCCTATGCAATTAGGAAACTGCCATAGATCCTGAAACTCTTTGGCTATGACCTGAAAATCATCAAGCTCAGGTGGTTTCATGTACAAAGGCTGAAGCTGATTCCAAATTGCCTTGCAGGTTTCTCTGATTATTCCAGAAACTGTTGATCGTCCAACTCTGTAAGCCAAAGAAATGCTTGCCATACTGTCACCCCTTGCAAGATACCTAAGAAAAATAAAAGTTTATGTTAAAAGAGCCGCCTAAAAGCTACTGAATAACTAGAATTGCATTTTGAAAAGTAGGGGAGTAAAAGTCCACTTTTAATAAAAGTTTTCAAAGTATTGAGAAAAGTTGAAAAAGTATTTAAGGACAGAGAGAAGGCTAGGTCAAGAAATAAAAAGTTGTGCTCTTTTTTATGCATTTCTAATCGTAAATAACGTAATCTTTCCATGTTTTTTTTTTTATTTTACAATGTTGTTGAAAGCAAATGTGTATTCAGCAAGCTCTTTTATTATTAAGGGACTGTGAAAAATGTTTCCAACCCTTTGGCACTCCTTTAGGGAAAGTTTAATCCATTTTTCTAAGGTTACAAAACTTATTTGTAATGGCTTTTGATAATCAACTCTAAAATAATTATAAAATTTTAATATATTTTTAATTTTAATAAATTTTAATATTTTGAATAAGCATAAATAAAAGATTCTGCACTTGCTCATATTGTAATCAAAGATTCACATATTTAATTGTTTCTTCTGCAAAGCTTTCATTAGACTTTAGATAGTTTTAAGAAAGAAATTATCAGACTTTAAACTTCTGATGGTTGTCTTTAAACTTAAAAATCTTATGTGTTTATTACATTAAAAAGCCAATTCTTTTGATGTACAAACAGTTATCAAAACTCCTTATTAGAAATTTGGCTACTATTAGCAAGAGTTGCTTCTTACTTAAAGTTCATTGCCATAAAGTGTTTGATACATACTACAAACTAGCAAGAGTTTTGGAGAACAGATATTGTTGTCCTTACCCTTGTCAAATGTATATAGCAGGTCTTACATCATGTCAAATTTATCTCAACAGAGCTAGCCTGATCAATGCCTATAAAAATGAATTCAAAATAAAAGACCACAAAACATGTGCCATTTGTGATATTACTTGCATCAACAAAGGAAGTGGTTATGAGAATGCCAGTCTTGTTAAAAAAAAATACTAGATAAAAAAAATAATCAATTAGCAGATATGGTTTGAAAACTTAAAACAAATAATCACTCTTGAAAGAATAAAAGGTGTTGAATAAAGTTCACAAAACAATAATGTATTGGAAAATTTCTAAAAAAGCCTTGTGATTTTTTTTGAATTTTCCACAAACATATATATGCAAATGCATACAGCATAAATTTTCCTTATATAAGTTATGTCTTTACATGTTTGGTAGCCCTCCCCCTACTTTGGCTACATCATGGCTTGTAAATATAAACTTTCTAATAAGCTTATTAAGTACCACTGTGTCTTCCACTAAGGAAACCTAACAACCAACAATGAAAATTTATTTATTTGAATCCTTACTTACAATGCAATGAGAAAAATAGGAATATTATCTACTTAGTCTGCAAAATCCAGCAATGCATGTTCTAAACTGGCATGACTTCTTGTTCCCTCATTAGGGGTTGGTCTAAAACCTAAAGTTGTGATTCTTTAGTTTGCACCTAAGATATTGAATAAAATTCTAGGTCTCAAACAAGGTGAAGGGGGGAATATACCCAGATTCTCCTATTTTTTTTTTTTTTTTAATGTGTTTTGTATTTTTCTTCAACAACATTCAATTGATCAGTGTTCAATTTATCCAAGCATGAAAGTTGCTACATGACCTAATATCAATGCAAGAGTTAAAAACGTGCAAAAAATAAAAAGTATACCTTAGAGTTAATGCCAGGCGTGCTTTAACCTGAATGGCTGGACGCATCACAGTGTCCTCTTTAGTTATTTTGTTTTCAATAGAGGAAGCCACAAAGTTAAGTTGCTCTGAGGTCATACGGTAAGTGGCAAAGAAGAGGTCTGGATCCATTTTTTCCATTTCCTGGGTCAAAGCTGCATAAAAACCATGCACATCCCTAAGCTGAAATGTAACAATTTGTTAGTTCAGATCCAGCCTGGTTAATGCTTCCAAAAATGAATTAACAATAAAAGACCACAAAACATGTCCAATTTGTGATATTAGTTGCATCAAAAAAGTAAGTGGTTATGAGAATACCAGTCTTGTTCTTATTTTACTGGATAAAAGAACCATCAATTAGCAGATATGCCTTAAAAACTTAAAACAAATAATTGCTCTTGAAGGAATAAAAGCTGTTGAATAAAGTTCACAAAAAATAGCCTGTTTTTTGTACAAGAACCATGTTTAAATAATTCTATAGCAACCTTCTTGACTTTAATTTGAGCTGATATTTCCCTATTTTGAGCAGAAGGATTGGTTGGCTTAGCTGTGGTCTAGTATGCTCTTGTTAGCTTTTACTGAATTAAATTAGAACTAACACAATTATGTCTGCACTGATTGAGAGTCAAGTGACATTAATCACAAAAAGTTTATACAGATCACCAAAAAAAAAACACGAGAAGTATCAATCTAATATGACAATTAGCTTTAATTCTTCTTAAAAAAACTAGATAAGGCTCATTTTAATTATAAACTTGACAAACTTTATGAAGGAAATTACAGAAATGGTTTTCAAGATTTTCATCTATTGATGAAAGAAAGTCACCATTTTGGGAACAGGGATTTCTTCAAAACTTTAACTTAGGAACCCAGTCCAGTTCTAAAATTGCTCACATGGTAGTATGCCTGAGACTCTAGGCAGGCAAGCCTATTAGGCTTAGGATGCTTGTTTACCTGTGAATCCACTCAAATTCAGCCCCCCCCCCTTTGCATACAAGTCCAGTCAACCTTGTCTATCATGAGTCAGCCCAGAAATGCTGATCATCCCTAAAGTTTGGGAGCCCAGAAAGGTTCTGCCCAAAGTTGCATGGATGGATGATATACTATCTATCAAAAGTGAAAATGACATCATTTTTTAAACATTCCTGACAAAGGCTTATGCCAGCTGTGCCTCTCCACTCAGACTATATGTCTCGGCTTTTTCTCTAATTAGCCATGAATTGATGCAAGCAACTTTATTTTAATTGGGAAACAGGATAAGCATGATGCAAGCAGGGTTGTTATAGGTAAATTTGTAGTTGACAACATAATTTATTTACAATGACTTGATGCCTTTTTTCATGCTCTTTTGTAACCCAATAATTACTTGTAAGGATTATTTCAAGGACTTCTTTTTCCTTTGTCTTAATAATAAAATGTTATTTTGAAAACAATTTTGTAGGTATTTCTAAAAACAACTTGAAACCCTCTTGCAAAATAGCTTGGCATTGGTTTGCCAGTTTTTTTAGTTGTAGTGCTATTTTTTATATTTTATTTTTTGGTTTTATGACTCCAAAATGCAAACTTGGTCCTTTGGGGTTTGTGATAGACGTTTTTTGAAATAAATATTTTATCTTTTAAACCTCTCAAAAATGGCATCTGTTTTGCCATGATGTCATTTTCAAGGTTTTAGGCTCTTTTTAAAATCCCTGCAAATTTGTCTTCAAAATCACATTTTACTATTAAAGCTAAAGAAAACAATAATTACTAATCCTCAATCAACTACAAATGGTTATTTTTGTTTGTAAAATCCTAGTTTAGCTACTTATTGTTATCTTGGAAAGGGGTTAGGAAAGGGAAACATTCAGTAATGATTCCAGGTCCAAAAACATACTCTGGGACGGTATTGTTAAGCTTCCATCTTAACCCTCTTCTGATTTCTAAGTCTTAGAAATTTCCTACTTGACAGGTCAACATATATTGAAATTTTGAAAAACAATATATTACCTTAATTTTCAGTTATCATTTTGTCTTTCTGTAGTTTCATAAGACAAAAATTTTTAATGGTCCCTGTCCTGTAGAGGGAGGAGTGCAAGTAGTTACAAAACTAGAATTTTAGCATTTTTTCTGAATAGTAAGTTTTTTTAGGAGCAAGTTTACAGTTTTTTTTATTTATGTTGTCTCTTTACCCTTTTGGTTCTCCTTGAGAGCTTAAAATGTAATTTGCCAGAGAAGAGATTACTGAATAATAAAAGCAGCATAAAAAAGAATTGGGTGATGTATTTACTTTTATCCTAGGTACATTATGTTGAAAATGGTAAAATTCTACTTTAGCTACTTTTGGCTATCTTGAAAAGGGGTTTGGTTAGGGACATGAAAGTTTCAGGGATAGATCTACAGGCTAAAGTATGTCCTGGGAAGGTATTTCGAATTACCCACATCCACTCCTCTCTCGAGAGGGCCCTGACCTTTGATGAACTTTAAAAATCAGTGTGTTATAAAGATGAAACTTTTAAAATATATATTATGATTAGGATTAAGTACAAAAAATTTTTTTTAATATTAAGAAATTTTATCAATCCTTATTTATAATTTTCTACATACATTAAAATACATTTAATAAATTTTGAAAAAAAAAACATTGATATTTCTTAAGATTATAATAAGAAAACATGACTTGTGTGTTCAGAAATAAATCCAGATAAAAAGAAACTTATAACTGAAAATTTAGGTAAAATGTTGTTTTGTCCAAATATCAATAGATATGGACCTGTCATGTAGGCAAATTTCAGGACCCTCTAGAGGTAGGAGTGGAGGTAGGTACTTCAAAATACTTTTCTCTGATATATTTTAGCCTGTAGACACATCCCCGAAAGTTTCATTTTCCTAACCTCGCCCCTTTTCAAGATAGCTAAAGTAGAATTTTACCTTGAAAGCTTCAAATTGATGGTAGGCCTAACCAAAATGTAAACATAGCATTTTGGGCCAAATACCAACCTGCCATGCTGGGCGGACATGCCATCTCCTCTTGTTTTTTTCTGAATTAACTAACTCCTCAGATTCTAGCAAACTGGAGCTAGCTAAGGCTACTGAAAACGCTACCAAGGCTAAGGATTCTGAGTCTGAATCATTCATGCTCTATTGATTTAAAATTTTTGCTTCCCTTTATGACGATTAATGCGTTCAAACACTTTCCCATGCGTGTGAACACTTTCCCATTGATCCTTGATAGTTTTCCCTAATCGTTTTCCCATCCGTGTGAACTAACTATTAGTTTACACTTGACCAATTTCATGAATTAGTTTTCATTTTAGGTGTCCTTGGTACTTTAAGCTTTGGTAGCGTCTTCGGGATTTTTCTTAGATCTTTTAGCGCCCTGCGCGAACACCGGATCGGAACACGACGGAAGAAATAAAGCGAAGGATATTATTCAAATGAAGAATAGTCTACAGCTTTTTATCTATTTGAATCAGTGGGCAGAGTTTAAACCCCAATTGATTGATTAATATACGGTAAGAAATCAAGTTGTTGTTATCAGGGGTAGGTAATCTGCACATTTACTACTAAAATAAATTTTTGTCAAGTAAATGAAAAGATGCAAGTTTGAATAAAATGACAGTTGTTTCAATTTTCCAGTCCTTCTGCATTCGATTATCATCCTAGCTTGCCTAGTTGCTTCTCTTTTCCTGCATGGTGAACTTATAAAAAGGTATGGTGTACTTCTTTCATTGTGATTATAGCATCTTAGTTTTAATAAATGCTAATCTGCACGCTTACTACTAAAATCAACTTCTGTCAGGTAAATAAAATGAGAAGAAGAAAGTTTGAATAAAATGACAAATATGTTTGGATTTTCCCAATAATTTATCAGTAGCCGGTAAAATTCTACTTTAGCTACTTTTGGCTATCTTGAAAAGGGGTTAGGTTAGGAAAATGAGACTTTCAGGGATGAGTCTACAGGCTAAAGCATGTCCCAGGAAGGTATTTTGAAGTACCTACCTCCACTCCTCCCTCTAGAGGGTCCTGAAATTTGCCTACATGACAGGTCTAGGCTGTACACATTGAAATTTTGACAAAACTATATTTTACCTTAATTTTGAGTTATCAGTTTCTTTTTCTCTGGCTTTTGCTCTAAAAATGTAATTTCAGTTATTTGAGCAGAATTTTAAGACATGAATAGTTTTTTTCCAAAATTTAGGAAATGTATTTGCATATCTTTAAAACCTTATAAATTGGGATTGAGCAAAGTTGTGAAGCTGAAAACAATTTTGTTGTACTTCATTTAAGCAGAAGATCTATTTTGCAAGGTTTCACTTCTATAACTCACATATTTTTAAAGATCATCAAAGGTCAGGACCCTCTAGAGGGAGAAGGAGTGGAGGTGGGTACTTCAAAATATCTTCCCAGGACATACTTTAGCCTGTAGACCCATCCCTGAAAGTTTCATTTTCTTAACCTAACCTCTTTCCAAGATAGTCAAAAGTAGCTAAAGTAGAATTTTACCTCAGTAGCCTGTTAATCTGAAAGATCCCCCCCTAAAATTATATCATAGTTACAAATTAATGATGCCTATAATGCTGAATCCTCTCAAGTTGGCTGGTTATATATCTGGTAACAAATCTTCAATTTCTCACTTGATGTCATGAGCATATATATGGAGAGAAGAGAGGCTTGACCAATAGGCCTAGTATGACTTGACCAATATAATTCATTATATTGTTTTTTTTTTAAACTAAAATTCAGCACTCATGCTAAGAGGTCTGCTGCTGGTGCTAGTTTGACGTTGGGACTGATTAAGTGTTCTATTTCCTCTTGTTCCCCTATAGTTATCAGTCTTCTTTATAAGGGATTTGTGCGTCCTAAGCTTGAAGTTGGAATGTCTTGCCTCTCCATATTTTAAAAAAGACATAAAAGTTCTTGAAGATGTGAAGAGACATGCTAGTACAGTGATATCTGGCATGCAAGAGCTTTCCTACCCTGCAAGACTATCAAAGCTGAATCTCCCTACACTTGTTTACAGGAGGAATAGAGGGAATGCCATATTAGCCTTTAAGTTATTGAGGACTAATATTCTCCCAGTATTTCTTCCTACTGTTGGTACCAATTAAAAAACCAGAGGTCATCACCTGAAACTTGTCAAGCAGTCTACAATTTCTAGAGTCCAGTCTCAATTCTTCTCAACACATATTGTCAATAATTGGGACAAACTATCTAATGAAACAGTTACTGCTGAATCCATTGATGTTTTTAAACAAAGGCTAGATGCTGAGTGGTCCTCCAGAGAGTGTAAACTCAATTGGGATGCTACTGAAGATGGAATTTGGACCTGGTCACCAGTGAACCTGCATGCAACTAGTCATCATTCCAGAGCTCAACAAGGAGAAATCCTTAGATTGCTCCTAGCTGCAGTTTAAGGTAAACACTAGTGCTTACATCTAAAAAGGCCACACTAGAACAAAAGCTATTTGCAGGCAACTGAAAAGCAGCTAGTTTATTTGTATTGCAACTGATGTGGCATGCCCTGGACATTTTCTTGACACAATCTTATTTCCTTGCATCACTAAATCTCCTTCACCATTTGCTTGTCTGAAAAGGAGCTCCTGTAAAGCAGTGCTTTTTTGATATGGTCTGCCCTGGAAACATCATTATAGAACTGAATTTGTTCTGCTCCAATTTCTTCATAAGATTTCTGCAAAATCTGTTAAAAAATAAAGTGAAAAATTGACAGTGAAAATTATGAAAAAAAAAATCTGGATATTTCAATCATGTATATAGTGACCATCATCTGCTGAGGATGGCCACTGTATATGCAATGAATATATCCAGATTTTTCTTTGTGTCATTGCTTTTCACTGTCTAGTAAAAGAATTTATTCCTATTCAGACTGTTATTTGTCTGTTATTCAATCTATACTTTTCTTCACTATTTACTTTCCTTTTTTTAGAATAATAACTTCACTCTTGTCAACATTCAGCCTTAATTTTGTCATGTCCAGGTAATCCTCTATGAAATTCAGAAGCATATGCACATCTTACAGTGTGCTAGCCGCCTAAACATATATATATATATATATATATATATATATATATATATATATATATATATATATATATATATATATATATATATATATATATATATATATATATATATATAATATATATATATATATATATATATATATATATATATATATATATACCATTCAGTCAATATTCAATATTCCATAATATAATAATCATTTCACTCAGAAATGCCCCCCTCCCCCTTGATGGTCCATATGTAGCTTTGCTCAAGGAATATGTAAAAAAGTAAGAAAACATTTAATTTCTTACTTTATAGGATCCAAAATGTTTCTTTTAATTAGATTAGCTTACCATGATTTTTTTATTATCTGCTTTTTAAAATATTTCAAATAATATGCTACTTTGGTAATTTATGTACTCATTAACATGTGGTGCTAACTTTCTGACAGAGAAGATAGCTGGTTTAATATTGTAGCTATAATGTATAATAGCAGTAATTTTAGACCTGAGAATCTAGTGGAGGCAAAGGTATACCACAGGAGTGTAAAACACATAAAATAAAAGGAATGTGGTTAATATAGAGCAGTTTAAATTACTGACCTAGGAATAAAATGAACATACCACCCAATGCCTTTTTTATGGTCTTTCTGAAAATTTTAAACACTACTAAAAATTTCAACTCACACTACTCATATTTGAGGGTCCATTATGGATCCTTGAATATGGACCTTTTTTTTTTAAGCTATATTAAATGCTCGAAGAGATAAGATGTCCACACCTGCAGAATTTGATTTCAGAGATTTTATTATTTTAAGCAGTTCATCTCTTGCACAGGGGTCAAAGGCTAATTCAAAACTCTCACCTCTATTATCACATATAATGTATTCTTGAACCTGTTGACATCTTTTTTTTTACACTATTTTGCACTTTAATACCAATATTAGAGAAAAAATTGCCAAACTCATTTGCAATTCCAGACTTATCATCAGGGCGAACCCTTTCAGTGGTACTCCATTCCATCCAACTTCAGCATTTCCGTTAGTTACTTCAATTATGAGTGTCCGTGTTTCTTTCATTTTCCTTATACTATTTGAAAGCTTTCCATCGTAATATTCAGCCATAGCTTTGCGATTCAATTTGTTCTCTAAATTGCCCTGTTTTTTGAACAATTCATACAAAACATCACTTTTATCATCTAGATATCTTTGATAAAGCTCAATCCTTAGCTTTTTTTCTTCCAGTATTTCACTCATTATCCATGGCTTACGGGGTTCCTGTTTCTTCACTCTCATTACCTTAATAGGACATGCACTATCATAAATGGGTAGAATAATTGACATTAGATTATCAAGTGCTCTCGTAGGGGATTCTTCTTCAGAAAACACAGGGGTCCAATCGATAATACTAATCCCCTCCACAAACTTTTGAAGATTCCCTTTTTTTTATTAACCTTGTCTTTATTTTCTTTGTCTTTGGTCTGGGCAACTAACACTTTATAACACTCGCCGATGGAAGATGGTCAGATCCTGTAAAGCCACAACATCAGCAAAACAAAGCTTCAAATTGGCAGAATGAACGAAAATATTATCAATTAGGGTTGCACTCTGTCCAGTAATCCTCATGGGTACACTCACAAGCAGGTATAGATCATTTTGTATTATAAAATCTAAAAAATCAACATTAAGATTAGACAAATGAAGCAGGTTAAAATTAAAACACCCATACCAATATGACAAGCTCCAGAGAGTACCTTCGAAATCAGCTGACTCATACCTCCCACAAAATCTTCCAGGTAAGCACTGGGCGGATTATAGACCATACTAATTATGTTTTTTCTCCAATCAAGTTCAATTTCAATTGAAAAAACTGTGATCTAGAGCGCTTTGTTTAATGCTTGTTTTTTTGTCAGAAACAAACTCTGGTCTAGATTAAGTCTCAACACGCTTTTATTTTTTTACAGATTTTTCCTCCAGATGACCTTGGTAAGGAGCTTGGCATATCAGTAAATGTAAGCAGAAAGGGGAAAATCCCATTCTCGGAATTTCACAAAGAGCTTTTAAGTAAAACAGTAAAAATGGACCAAGAACTTTCGAACTTTTTGTCAGTTCGCAATCGACCTTCTTATGAAAAATTCAGTTTGCTACAGCATGGTTTTATTTTGACTAATGCCACAAAAGTTCAGGGACTCAAGTTTGACAGTCAAAGACAAATGGAGATGGAACAGTGAAATAATTCTATTGAACAAAGGAGAAACAGCAAAGCAAATAACACCAATTGAACATTTCAAGTGCGAAGGGATCACTTATTGGATGATGCCAACGGGGACATGGTCACTTGCAGAAAAAAATCATAAAAAATATTTCTTCTCTTTGTTGTCCAGACCATGTAAAACTGACCAAAAATTTTTTATAACATCACTGGTTTCAGTGTAGCCGCCTTCATACTCAGCAGACCTTTCCAAGAAAGTGAAGTCAAATTCCTAAATTAAAAAAGTAATTATCGTGTTGGCATATGACTGATTGCTGTGAACGGAGAAACAGCAAAGCAAATAACAACCAATTGTACATTTCAAGTGTGAAGGGATCACTTATTGGACGATGCTTTAGCTAATGTAAGTAAAGGTAATTTATGAAAAATTTATAGTAAACCTTTCTCAAATGCCTTTTGCTTTAACTTTGTTTTACAAAAAAATCCAATTATCCATCTGAACTTTTTAATAGAATGGATTGTTTCAAGTTTTTTAAGTTATAGACAGAGACAGCTTATGCTTAAGCACTGTTAAAGCACACGAGCAGCTGCAAACTGCAAAGTAAAAGTACTTAAAAAACCTGTGGGCTGTTTGGGTCCTGTCTTCTCTGTAGATCATTCCTAGGGAAATTACCACTTCAAACCTTTGATCCTGCACAATGGAGGGTTGCCAGATCCTCACTGTAGGAGGGTTTCTGCTTTTCTATTGCTTTTGGTTGTTGACTTTACAAGAACTTTGTTTCTAGTTGAAGCAGCTCCTCCAATATTTCTACAACCACCCCTTCTAACTGAAATAGCAGGGGAAAAATAACTCACAAGATTCAATGTGCTATTTTGTAAAAAATTTGAAATTTGTAATCGCTTTAGAACCATAGGAAACGCGGTGACATATTTGTTCCTTAATATGTATGTGGTTAGTGCAAAATAAATGGTTATTACTATTTCTGCAAAAATACTACTGATTATTTATCATTATAGAGTCGAAATGGAAATACTACAGACAAAATAAACAACAAGTAGAAGAATAAGGAAGTTTTTTATATAAGACAGTGGAATGTAACTTCAGATAAATATTTCAACCCTATATCAAAGGGCCGTCCTCAGGAAAACAAATAAAGAAAAAATCGTTAAAACAATTGCCTCTCAAACAACCTATTTTATGTCTAAATCATTGCTAATAAGGGATGTCTCTTCAAAAAGCATTTTATGGCTAGGATTATCAAAAATATGACTGCTTAAAGCAGAATCAAAAGAAATATTTGTACTATCAGAATTTAAAGCTTTAGTTATGTCATCTTTGCATTGTTGTAGACGTTTTTCTAAATTTCGATGGTTGAACTTTGCTAGGGTTGAATAATGCTAGGGCTGTTTTGAATTTTTTTTAGTTTTAACGATTGAACTTTAATCTGAGTTCTTTTATATTTGTTTTTTTCTTCATTTGTTTTCTGAGGACAGCCTTTGGATATAGGGTCAAAATATTCATTTACAGTTGCATTCTGATGTCTTATAGAAAAAATTCCCCTATTGTTCTGCTTGTTGTTTATGATGGAAATGCAGTGTGGTCTTTGTCGCTATTTACTACAGAAAAGTTCAGTGAATCTTTATTGAAGGTAGGGGAACCCTCAAAGCTGAAAAGTAACATTTTTATTGCAGGAATGTCAAGCTTTTTGTAAAGGTCCGTCAGATTATGGAGTAAGATATAACTTATTGCTATTTGCAGTCTTCTATTTACATACTACGTACCAATGCTTGTTGTTGAAATGTATCCTTAGGTACCTGGTAGCAAAAGGCCAAGATAATCTCTTTGTAGGCTGTGGGTTCGAAAACTGAAACAGCAAGACCATCCCTGCAAAGATTTGCTAACTATATAGCAGAAGGTACAAAGTTACAGTTTATAGTTATATTCCATACTTCTGACAATCTGTACGTGACAATACTCAAATTCTAGTTCCCCTGAAACTCGCCAGGATTACTTGTGAAAGCAATCACAACCTACTATTGAACTTAGGACTTCTACATGACGTTGCGACTAGAAGCACGACTTTATCCTAATGTGATTATATTTAAGGCTTAAGAACTTAAATTAATTTGTTCTAAAATAGCTTCTTTTTTTATTTTCATCTGGTTCCTTGCGTTATCTTCCTAGTTGTATGCTGAAGGGAGAGACAGGCATGTATGCAGTATTTTTTTTTTCAAGGGCCAAGAACATTTTGTTGTTTTTTTCGGGGGGGGGGGCTCAATAATAAAAATATATTTTTTTGGGGTGCTCAGAGCTAGACCCCAAGGCCTCTATCCCCAAAATTACATCCCTGGGAGGATAGCTCCTATCTTACTGCAGAAATAGTTCGAAAATGAAATTTAAAGGTTAAAGTCATGAAATTACCTGTAGGGTTTGAATGGATGGGGGCATTCCCCGTGAACAGGTTTTACCTCATTTTGCCCTGTCCCATATGGCAATTTTAAGACTATGTCCCAAAGATCTGTTTAGTTGTTTCAGATACTTGTTCCACGAGGTTAATCTTATAATCTGTTGTATACTGTTTACCCATTCTTTGGCTTCTACCAAAGTTTGAGTTATTTGTTAGGGGCTTCGAGTCTTCTACTAACCGTTAAAAAAAAGTTTAATCATATAACATTTTGTGCTATCTCAAATGAATTAGCATAAACAATTGTCCTTTTTGGGCTATGGATGCATTTTGCAGATGTTTCAGTAATCCAAGACGCTTGGTTCTTCAACTATCATTGTCTGACTGATAATATGTCTTCACATAGTCAAAAAAATAAATAAGGAATCACAAAAGGACAGAGTCTAAATAATTGACCTCAAGGTAGAAAGAAAAATGAAACCCAAATGAGGCTTAGAGCATGAAAGTTGAAAATTCATTATACTCTATCCTAGTTGCTTAACTAATGACCGTCACAGCAGTGATATGTCTAAGGATAAGAAATGTACTGTTTTTCTGTGGATACGGATGCAGCAATCTATTTTGGGCTGGACAGTGTCTATTGGGAAAACCTCATGGAAATTAGAATTTCTTTACTGTACCTAACAAATGCATAACACTGGGTTCACCTTTTTAAAATCAGAGGCAACGCTATAGCGTTGCCTATAGTAAAGGCCATATGGCTCCAATGTTTTATTATTATTAATTTTTTTTGCCAGAGACACTTCATATGGAAGGGGTCGTTGTAGAAACTTCAAAGGGGGCTCATTCGATTGGAAATCGAGAGTTCTAGTGTCCTTTTTAATTATCAAAAGTGATTGGAAGGCAACTAACACCCCTTCCACGCCCACTAGTCACCCAAATACATCCAATCTAAATTTTGAGATAGCCATTTTGTTCTACGTAGTTGGTCTCCAGATAGAAATTATGTTTTTGAGGAGGATACTCCCCCACAGCCCTCAGGCCACAGGTTGTAAGTTATGGCCTGGGGGTATATAAGGTTTTTACAGAAAGCTTTGTGACAGAAACTTCAAAAAGGACTCATTCGATTGGAAATTCAAAGGGCTAGTGCCCTTTTTAATAGTCGAAAGTGATTGGAGGGCAACTAACCCTCCTTTCACGCCCACCATTTCCCCAAACATCCAATCACATTTTGAGATAGCCATTTTGTTCAACGTAGTTGAATATTCTGGAAATTAGGTCTTTACGGATAACAACCCCCCCCCCCCACAGCCTTCAGGGCAAGGGTTGTAAGTTATGCCCTGTGGGCATATAAGATTTTTATAGAAAATGTTGTCGTAGAAACTTCAAAGTGGTATAATTCGATTGGAAATTTAAATGGCTAGTGCCCTTTTTAATAGTCGAAATTGATTGGAAGGCAACTAACACCCCTTCCACGCCCACCATTTCCCCAAACACATCCAATCAAAATTTTGAGATAGCCATTTTGTTCAACGTAGTTAAAAGTTCTGGAAATTTATCTTTGAGCATGACACTCCCCCTCCCCCCCCCCCCAAGGTCTTTAGGGCAAGGGTTATAAGTTATGACGCAGTAGGTTTTAGACTTTTACAATGAGAGAAGGAGGCAATACCCAAACTCTTGTTTGTAGTGATTTTTGTTCTTTTCAAGCTTGATTTGTATATTCAATTTAAGTTTCACTCGTTTTAAGATTTATTTATTTGTTTAGATTAATATCTATTGTATGTTTGTTTGGATTCATTGTTTATTTAACTTCTGTTCATTTTAAGTTTCATTTATACTTAAATAGCAAAAAAATTTCGTTTTAAGCTTGATTTCATTATTCAATCTAAGCATTACTCGCTTTTAGATCTATTTATTCATTTATATTAATACTTGTTATATGTTTATTCCTATGATTGTTTATTTAATTTCTGTTCGTCTTGGATTTTTTTTTCTCTTAAATTGCATTATCTGATCATTTTGGGTCTATATTTCCACATGCATCTTTATCAGCTAATCTTAACTTCGAAAAGTGCTTCACTTTCATTTAAGAAATTCTTTTTCGCTAAGTTGTTTTAATTAATAACGAAAAAAGTCAATTTTGAAAGAAAAATAATACTCCCTCCAGACGCAACCTCAAGATATTGTTGTTTTCTTCTTCTTTTGTGAATTTGTGTCATTGCTTAGTTTGTGTTAGCCATTAAAAAAAGCAGCATCTCACTATATTGCTTATCCACCACAAGCCTTATTATCTGTCACCCTACCTAGGTAGGTGGCCGGCATTTACCCCCCCCCCCCGGCGATTATCTGCCAAAAAATATCCCCCCCCCGTAGAAAATGCCCCCCGGAAAATACCCTCCGCGGAAAATACCCCCCGAGGAACCCCTCCCCCCGACAAATACCCCCCCCCCCGTGGAAAATAAGGCATTCCAAATTTGAGAATCTCATTTGAGTTATATTTAATTAATTTTCGTAGGGGGAAGGAATTTTGGTGCTTAAGTTTACGCTGTGTAAAATTCGAGAACACACCGTTTTTTTCGTTAGTTTCTTTGTTACTTTAGAAATAAATTTGAGCTATAGATTTGCTCATTAGGGGGGGGGGGATAAAGTATAGCGAGTCTGTATGTAAAATGTGTTTGGTACAATTATTCTGCATATTAGATAGACAGATAGATAAGTGTATTTTATAGCCAAATGAACACAGTAAAATAACATAAATGAAAGGCAAAAATAATATAAACTTTGGTCAGCGATCATCATAAAATACTTAAATGAAATACTACATTAACAAAATAATAGTACTTAATACACGGAAAAACGGTCATTGGAAAAAAAAACACTTAAAACTTGGAAAAAACACTTAAATGATTTTTTTTTTATTTATTTATTATTTTTTTTCTTTTTTTAACAAAATCTCCAGATTTCTCGCTATTCTTCTGTATTTTTTTTGTGGCCATATACCTAGAAAGAATTTTTTCTGACTTCACTTCAAACTGTCTAAATACTTTACCCCCCCCCCTTATGTGCAAATATATAGCCCAAATTATATATTTCCCATATATTCTGTCACTTGCCTTTGTCTTGTCTCGTGCTAAGCTAAACAAAAACTAACGAAGAAATCGGTTTGTTCTCGAGTTTTACACAGCATAAACTTGAGTGAGTGGCGCATAGCCTAATACACAAGTACCACAATTCCTTTCCTCTACGGATATTTAAAAAAAAACTCAAATAGAATTCTCAAATTTAGAAAGCCTTATTTTCACGGGGGGGGGGGGGGGTAGACGCCTAGAACTCCTAGCAAAGTTCTGATTTCCACCTACATAATCGTGTAACTAAAGCCTGGGTCATGTGAACATATATTGGTTGTGGTTTCGGCATGATTAAAGTCCCCTTGTCCTGTTTTTATGGAAATTACCCGTCACTAATGTAGGATTTATTCGTTAATTATTGTCCCTGGCTGTGTCACAGGAATTGCAATCCGTAAACGTAAGTGAATTTGCCAGGCAAGCGCAAATTCAAGGAGATTGAACTAGTATTTCTTTTTTGCCACTCTAGTACATGAGATTGTATTGGCACAATGATGTTGATGTTTTAAATGGTTTTTTGTTTATTTTTATTTTTTGCAGGTAGAAATGATTGCAGCCAAAAGACCCGATGATTTTAAAAATAAACTGTGCGTCCAATATGTTGGAGAACGAGGAATATATCACAGGGGGTCTCACAAAAGACTTCTTTCGACTAATAATGGAACAGCTTTTTAATCCTGATTTCGGTAAGCTTTTATAATGCGTAGATTATTCAAATAATGTGCCCACATGACATTGTGTCATTTTTTCTTCTTCCCTTTGGTTATATTGAAATCATATTAAATTCCACCTTGCGTATAAACTCGTACGTTTACAGATTATAATTACTTAACGCAGGTTTTTCTAAATTATCAAACTTTGTTTAACTCAAAAGTCTCTAACTTTCTTGGCTACTGTATGGTAGTGTTTAAATGGAAAATATTGGGCATGGCTAATGTTGTAAAGTAGCCACAAAATAGATACTTGTTGAATGATATCAGATACAATATGGTGCTTGTCAGGAAATATAGGGTAGAATCAATGTATTAGACTTGTCTTAAGTCTTTTCTGCTGCTGCCCTTGTTTTTTATGGCTTTTTAGAATATCTAAGGATAAAAAGAATATGCATTATTTAATTTATTTACGGCACATTTCCAATATCTCTCCCTCCTAGCCTACGTATGCCTCAATCACGTACGCTGGGGTCGATTTTGGGAGTGGTTACACCATTTACGCAAGGATCTAGGAAGAAGATAAAAGCCTTACCCCTGGAAAATGACCAATAACACCCTAAAAATTTACTTCTTTTGATTCCTTCCACCATTAGACCTTTTGAAGGGATTCAGGCGGAAGCCCCCCTACTCCTAAAAACAGTGACAAATAACAGCCTTAAAATATACTTTTTATCCTTTCTCCCCCACCCCATGGGCTTAGCCTTTGAGTAATCATCTTTTCTTATTATTTGATCCCTGTTTATTTTGACTCATTAGTTTTAATGGTTTTATTACCGAAACACAAGTTTATTGAGGCTTTAAGTTTTAAATCCTTAAAATGAGAGTTGTGATAAAAAAACAGATTTTTTTTTAATGAGTCTGCTTTTTATTTCTATAACCATGATCTTGGTTCAATCTAAGCTCCATATAGTTTGTTTACATGTTTTTTTTGGATTTGTGCCCCCACCTAAATGTCACCCCTTGTCTCACTCTTTCTGTTCCCCAAATATAAGTTGTTGCCTGTATGATTTTCTTTGCTGCTTTAGAATAACTTCAAAACTATTAAAACTAAACAAAAAATATCTGTGGAGAATACTGAATTCACAACAAGTTTAAAATGAATAACAAAATAGGTTTTCATAAGAATATCGGGAGCTAGTGAGCTGCATTGACTGATATTCCTTTTCCTTTTTAGATTAATTGTTTTTCTCTTGCGTGATTGACTTGTGTAATTGCAAGAAACGGGATTATTACACGATTCTTATTAAACTGTTTCTTATTTAACAAATCCAATTTTAATTCATTCAGTTACAGTTGAGCTTCGATACAACTGAAAAGTCGTTTTTAAATGAATGATTATTTGATTAGCTGGCTGTATTCCTGCTAGTTACCATGCTTTTAAACTAATCTAAATGTATGCCTTAGGGTATACTTCTACTTGCTAAATAAATTCCGTTCATCGGCAAGAGCTCGGAAACATGTGGTTTATTTAAATGATATTTTTACAAATTGTACTCTGTTAACTTGTTCCTTTCCCATAATAGATAGCAGGTGTTAGAACAACGTAGTACAATCTTAAGGATTGATCAAAAGTTGATATCAGTCGATTTATGTCGTTTTTGTTGTTTTCACCACGATCCAGACAAGGGAAAAAGACGGTTTTTGGGACCATGGTTTGGGTGATAAAAACCCACTTGTCCACCAAAAAATTTCTTAAATTACCTTTATCTTGTTCTTCCTTTGAACATAGTGATAAAAGAAATGATAAGTTCGGTTTCAGCATACTATTTGTATCTTAAGCTGTATAACAAAAGAATTACTTGACATATTTCAGTATAAATAGAACAAGAAAGTATTTTAAAATCTCTGTTAGTCTTCCTATAAGTCTTCTAGATATTGTAATAATGTTGCAAATTTTTTACTCTCTGCCTCATATTGTGAAAGAATCTTGAGGTGAGTCACATCAGTTTTTTTAGCCTTCTTATTCTAATCTGTGTTCTAGCTATCCAAGCTGTCTTTGGCATAAATCTAGTAAAAACTATAAGCTTTTAGCTCGTTATTTGTTTAAGTCAGTGTTTTTCAACCTGTGTGTCGTGACCCCCTGGGGGGTCGTGTAGCCTCTTTAGGGGGGAGGGGGGTCATGAGGTCTACAGAAACCAGTAAAAAAAGTTTAAAAAGATAGGTATAAAGAAAAAGTAAATTTGATGTTATTTATTTATAAAGTTTTATACAAACACTACCCCAAACAAAATCTTCAAGTATTCCTTCATTTTGATATGAAGGTTGCGCTTGATTTTGCCCAATTAATTTCTTCCATCGTGGATGTACATTTTAGTGCCAAAACATCCTAACTCTCATTGAGCCTTCAGGTAAAGACAGAACTAGTTGTAAGGAAGGGTTGGAGGGGTGGAGTTACAAATAAATATTTAACCCCTCTTGATTTCTGGGAAAATATCTTATCTATGCTGTTTTTATGAAAGTAAAGAGTAAAATAACCCCGAAATTAGCAGAATTTATTCTGTGTAGTGGGGTGGGGGGGGCTGTCCTTTTCGCATTTTCAACCTCGCCTTTGTGGTCTTAGAAACTTCGGAGAATTCTCGTTCGATCGAAAATTGAGAATTCTAGCCTTTTTTTTTAAGTCGAGACCAAGCAGCCCCTATCCTAAAACAGTTTTTGATATCTAGTCCTTTTGTTACCCCTTCGGACATCTGATTGATATTTTGAGGCACCTATCTTGTACTTTCTCTGTGGCTGCTCAGTTTTGCGTGCAGGGGAATTTTCAATAGGGAGGGGGGGTGTTTCAAGGTGAGAATTTTTTGCGGGGAGAATTTTTTATTTTTTGTGAGGGGGGGGGGGGTGGGGAGAACGCTGGCTTCCCATTTTCAGGTGTTCTGTTTTCTTTTTGACCAAAAGGTATTCGAATTTTCAGTCTTGAATTTCAACTGTAACATCCCATCGGCCGACAATTTTAGCAGATTCTCTTTGAACTTAGTTGCTAATTTTTCTCATTTATAGCTGCATTGAAAAGTGGATTTAAGTTCCATCTGTCTCAATGTTTTCCTATAGCTCTTGCACTGGGAAGTAATGAAACAATTATTTCTTCAAATTAATTAAAAATATGTTTTTCAAAAAAAAGTAAAGAACTCCATTAAACCAAAAATGAACAAAAAAAAGAACCAATTAATTTACCAAGCATACAACTAGACCCCGGTGCTGCGCCGATAAGGGAGAACCGGCGGCGGTGGGGCCAAAAATAATAGCGCCACCGGTGTGCCGCCGGTGAGTTTTCCGTGCCCCCGCCGGTGAAATGTCGGCGCGATCAATGGTGACCGCAAACATTAATGTTTTCATCAGTCTTTCTCAAATCCCAGCTTGAATTTACAAAAGATTGGGACATATTCATGAGTTAAAAATTTTGCAAGTCGCTGGCTGGACGCTGGTCTTCTTCGTTATTCATCAAGAGAAGTAGACATCTGGTAGAAACGAAATGGCTGTGGCGTTTCAGATCCCTTGCATAATAGTTGAAATATTAGATAATTCGATGTGGCATTCAATAAGATCCAAGGAATCTAATTAAAAGGGGGCACACACAAATCGGATCGGATTTTTATGGTGATTTCAAATATATAAATTTCATCAAGTTTGGTGTACCCATCAAAAGTTACGAGCCTGAGAATATTTGCCTTATTTTCGAAAAAGGGGAAAACACCCCTAAATTCATAGAATCTTAATGAAAATCACACCATCAGATTCAGCGCATCAGATAACCCTATGGTAGAGATTTAAAGCTCCTATATGCAAAAATGTGGAATTTTTTCTACCAGAAGAAAGATCGCGGATGCGTTTTTATTTGTTTGTTTTTTCTTCCCAGGGGTGATCGTACCGACCCAGTGGTCCTCGTATCGACCTAGTGGTCCTGAAATGTCGCGAGAGGGCTCATTCGAACGGAAATCAAAAGTTCTAGTGCCCTTTTTAAGTGACCAAAAAAATTGGGGGGGGGGGCAACTAAGCCCCCTTTCACGTTCATTTTTTTTCCAAGGTCACCGGATAAAAATTTTGAGATAGCCATTTTGTTCAGGCTAGTCGAAAATTTAATAACTATGTCTTAAGGTGTAAAATGACCCAACATAGTCCCCGGGAGAAGGGTTGCAAGTTGTAAACTTTGTCCATTGTTTACATATAGTATTTGTTATTGGGAAGTACACAGCCATCTTTTTTTTAGGGGGGGGATGTGTTTGGGGTGGATTTCCAAGAAGAGAATGTTCCTTTGGGAGGGAAATTTCTGATTAGTGATTATTCTAGGGGAAATATTACACTGGGGTTTTGGACAGAATTACTATTTGAAATTCCTTTTAATTGTCTTACCTTCTCTTTGCCAATTTTTTTATATGGGGATGTTCTGGGGGCTTTTTTCCGGGCGTTTTGTTTTCTGGTAAATAATTTCCACGGAAGGGGGCATTTCTGGAGTGACGGAGAAACCGATTATAGATTAAAATCTTATTCCTATGAAAAATGCTAAGGAGAATTTTTCAGGGTGAATTGTTCACAAGCAATTTTTCAAAGAGGGGGGGGGGATTCTCAGCGAGGAAGGAACTGTCTGGAGGGAATTTGACGGAGGGGGGGGGTGCAATTTACGTTGGACAAAATTTCCACGGAGGAGTTCCTAGAGGGGGAGGGGTATATTGCATAGAGGGTGAGCCAGATTTAACGGCATTATTTGAAAAACGAACAGAAATTATGCCATATATGAAGGGTTGTCCCCTCCTCAATACCTTATTCTTTACGCTAAAGTTTGAATATTTACTAAAATTGAAACACGGGGTCTATTTAATTAGAATAGGAAGCTTTTTTAAAAGTTTTAACACCTTTAGCGTAAAGAGCAAGGTATTAAAGGGGGCGACCCTTCATATTTAGATTAAATCTGCCAAAATTAATATGCAAGTTGTGTTTTAATTTCCATGCACGGTGAGCCAAAATCGAACCTGCATTAGTTGAAAAACGTTCAGAAATTAAATAAAAAACAAGTTTTTTTTACTAAAAGTAAGGAGCGACATTAAGACTTAAATTGAACAGCAATTATTCCGTATATGAAAGGGGCTGTCCCTTCCTCAACGCCTCGCTCTTTACGCTAAAGTTTGACTCTTTTTCACCACTACTTTTTAAAAGAATAAGAAACTTTAGCGTAAAGAGCGAGGTGTTGAGGAGAGGAAAGCCCCTTTCATATACGGAATAGTTGCTGTTCGTTTTAAGTTTTAATGTCAGTCCTTACTTTCAGTTAAAAATCTTGTTTTTTTTTATTTAATTTCATAAAGACGAAACTTTTGTCAACATACGAAGGACCGTGTATATTGGAATTGTAGCAGTCTGGTTTAAATACAAAATAACACAAGAGACGAAAATTAACGAACAAGAGAGTAGTGTTAACGAACAAGAAGAATCATGGTATACAAAATAATATTTTGCAGGGATTATCACTAGGGGTGGCACCGTAATTGGTTGATTTTCGGGGACCAATTTTTTTTGGGGGTGACACATAGATTTTCGGGGAAATCCGCGAAAATTCGGGGATAGTGCAAGACCTCCTTGATTCCTAATCAGGAAAATTGAAATACTTAACCACACGAGAAAAGAAAAGCTCCGACTTTGCGGTTGACGTAATAAAGAATTACCGCAAAAATTAATTCAAAGTTAACCGAACGCAGCCGCCTCTGCAGATGGCGGCGCGCGTGTGGGGCGCCGGTGGTGTTGCGACACTTCGGCGGCAATCAAACGGGCCTCTCGTTAGCGGCGTTCAGTTGGTGCGCCGGGGTCTACATGCAACTACCACAAATCAGTATCAATAAATAAATGAAACCAAAAACAAACAGAAATTAGAATAAATATCAGAGTCAAACTCAAAACGAAAAGAAATTAATATTAGTAGGGTTCTAAACCCCTATGCTCTCTAAAAGTCAGAATATAATTTGTACTTTACTGAAAAAAATTCAAATGAATTTACTGAGAAAAATGTGCACTGTCAGTTAAATATACATATGCTGATATTTATTCCTTAAAATTTTAATTAATTTTTGATTTCTTAAACTTATAAAAGTGAAAACATTTAAAAGCATTTTTTTTTATGAAATAGCTATAAGTAAAGTCATTGGAGTTTATAAGGTTTTGCGTTCAAGAGTTCTTTTCTTATCTATTTCAGGTATGTTTACCTGGCGGTCCGAATCCAAAGGTTACTGGTTCAAGACAACTACTTTTGAAAATGACGCCACCTTCTTACTAGTTGGAATTTTATTTGGTATTGGAATATATAACGGACTCGTCTTAGGTATTCGTTTTTCTTCCGTTATGTATAAGAAACTGTTAGGTGCTAAAGGAACTTTCGAGGACTTAGAAGATTTTGACCCGGTTGGTAACCTTTAATTTTCTATTATTTTTTTTCTTCTTGGAGAAAAATCACTTTGAATTATGGCAAATTTTTAAATGAGGGTGGGGGGTTGAGTGCTAATATACTTCCGATAAAAAAATAAAATGCAAATCCGTGAAAGGGTTAAGATAGATAATATTCTCGCCAGAAAAAATTAATTCTTCAACGACTTACTTGGCTGGAATGGATAAGAGTTCGCTCAGTGATGATAAGCTAGATAATAAACTTTTTGGGGAATAAATAATTAAAACAAAGTGTTTTTGCTATCTCCATTAAAAAACAAAGCTTATCTTGCGTGAAGGCAAAATGATTGAAAAGGGAGAAGAAATAGTACTTGACCACTAACACCACAATAACCATCATATTTAATAAATCAATAAATGATAATAAACAGTTTTTACCTCTAGCGACTATTTCTCATCATAATTACTCGTGCTTTGAATTATTGCTTTTCTGAATAAACCGGATCATTAACATATTAGCTTATTTCAAAGTATTCTGTTTCCAAGCACCTTTATAGAAAATGAAGTAGCTTATTTGGGAAGAAATTCCTCTAGGTACAAAAAAAAAAAAATCAATTCTACCCGTCGTATAGTATAGTATACGGAAATTTAATAATTTTACGAAAATATTTAATTCATAGAGAGGCCTCACGAAAAATTTAAATGGGACCTAGTCGACCTGGCCTGGTCTAGAATAGCTTTCAAGTTCTCTTTTCTCAAAATGAAGCCTCCGCTTCCCCCTTAAGTTTTATATGGTAACTGTTCTTTAGTAAAAACAAAGTGAAATGGATCATTGGCGTAAAGTGGGACTCATAATCACAAGAAAAAGCGCCAGTACATTGAATAGGATGAAACGCAGAACTGCCATCGAAATCTTTTAAAATCCACGACTTTAGAACTGAGCTAAACGAGGGTTCCAGGATAGATAAATCACTTTAATATGGAGTCGATGTTTCACAACATTACTTTTAATGTTAAATTCCAGGGAGGCCTTCCTACATTGGAAAAAAAATTCAAGCCAAAGTTTTAAATTTTGTAAATATTTAGGAATTCGTGGATTTATGTGCCGATTTTTGGATGAATAAAAGCATCGCTACCCAATTCGAAGCATTTGCCAAAGGATTTCAGCTTGTTTGTTTTTTTTTTGTTTTTTGTTTTTTTGGTTTTTATCTCTCCCTGAGGTTTCGGTCCAGAGGAGCAATCTTGTCAGGCATTATCAAATTCTCGTGTAATGAAATGAAACTTTCAGACCTGTGGAGTGCAGGTTCGGATCTATTCCTAGTCCTACTTTAGAGTAAGACCATATATATTAATGATACTCTTATTCCTAATTTTATTTCTTAAAGAAACATCATTGTGAATAGCCTTTTAGCATTTGAAATTCTGGAATGTGATTAGAATTTTTCGATGGAATATGTGGTAACCACAGTTTTCAATATGGAGGAACCAGGTTGTATGTCGTCGGATTGGCAAATTAGACACTGCCTACTCTATCAGATTTTATATCTATTTCTTCTCCTCTTTCAAAATCCATATTTTGGTCCAGCCACATTTTCCCATTAAATAGTATTTTTATTCGATTTTTATCAAGTAGATATTGTACGGGTATTCACGGGAAGCATTAATTTCCTGTGCCCTAACATCACTATATTTACTATAACTAGTTTTTGCTGGAGAAAAACGCGAACGGGTCTGATCATTACAGTAGATATCTGAAGGTTTCTCCAAGTTGAAGGAGACGAGAATTTATAAAATTGTTTATCTTAGGGATTTTAATTATCCTTGGAGCTTGAGGGGAATCATTGTGATTGGAAAAGCACTTTTCGCGCACAAATAGTTTACTTGACGGCTATCGACGAACACGTCGAATATGTTTGTCCAGTTTGGCATCCTGGCATTTTCCGTGATGAATCAGAAAAAATGGAATCTATTCAAAGAAGAGCCCTAAGAATAACTTTTAAAGAAGCTAAAGTACTATACTCGCTCCTTCTAAAAAAGACCAAGCTGGAAACTCTTGAGCACAGGAGAGGAACGTTATGCCTCTGTTTTGCAAAAAATGCAATAATAAACCTTCCCACGGAAAACATTTTCCCCAAAAGAGACTCCCCATCCAGACACCGCCTGCCACAAACTGTTTCTTAACCCGCTCCTATCTTGTCCCCCATCCGCTGTTTAACCTTCAGGTGTGAAAAAACATTTGTCCCCTTCAAACCGCTATTTCTCTTCTTTTTTTTTGTACTGATGATACCCAAGTTTGTGTTCGTTTGGTTCTTTTGTTCCCTCCCCCTTGTTTATTTCTTCTCTTTTAAACCTTTTTAACGTTAATTGTATCTCACTCTTTTAGTTTTTACCTTTTTAAATTTTTCACATTTTGACCACTTTTTTTTTTAATAATGAGGCTTTGTCTTTCTGATATTTTGGTTTTTGGCATTGTTTAGCCAGTTGTTTAGTTGTTGTGCTATTTTATGAGTTTTTATTTATTTATTTTTTTTGGTTTTATGACTCCGAAATGTGATTTTGGCCCTTCGGGCTTGTGATAGTAATTTTTTGAAATAAACATATTATCTTTTCCTACGTCCCATAGTAACGAAAACAATAGCCCAAAACTCATAAAAATAGTGTCAGATCAAAACACAAGGTATACCGTTAGAACTGCCTTGTCTTTTCGGAAAGTGGCTGAACCACGATAGTCTGGATAGAAATTATTTTTTTTCAATTTCTTCTTCTCCGCAGCTAGTGGGGCACTGGAACATCATTGAGAGCTGTTTAATGGCTCATTTTAAAAGAAACTACTATATCTACTCGCTTTTGTAATGAACAAAATGTATTTTGTATGCAAGATCATGGTTTCAGCGATAGCTGCAACCTAGTAAAAGAAAGAAATGGCCAATAGTAACCATAGGAAACAACCCAAAACCCCTAAAACTGGTGTCAGATCGAAACGAAAATGTATTATATAAATTGCAACAATATTTTAAGGATTTTAATAACAATTTTACCTTTTGAATTGAAACTAGAAAAACGCCTGAAAATTTGCTTTGAAATTATCCCGAAATTATCATTTAATCGAGGATTCTGCAACAGGGATGGATCGTGAAATTTTACTGACCTTGTTCGAAATTCGTATTAAGTTTTCAATGAAATATTTCCATAAATGACGTTAGAGTAGTTTTTTAGGCTAAACGGTGTGGAGGAGTTGATTTCAAATTTGATGGTAGCAATTAAGATTAACATCAGACAAAAATTTGGTGTTAGCAGAGCAGAACAAGCAATAAAATTAACATTACATCAACACAATCTCAAATTTAATCTCATGAAGAACCGTTATTTTTCTTCTTCCTGCGAATGATTGACAGATTTTTCAACCAAATGTGGCATAGTACATTCGTTCTTTTGCCCAAAAAGAGATCAAGTTTGCTTAAAAGTCAGTGTCATAGGTAGCATAATAGCGCTGTCTATGACACTTGACAGATAAGTCTCAAATTTGTGACTTCCCTGCACAGTTCATATAATTATCCAGTATGATCATTCTCTATCTCACCCATTATAAAAACCCGGACCGGGGTGCGAGTGCTCCGGAGAACGTTTTTGCAGATATAAACATAAGCGAAGTCAGATCTTTTCACGGGTAGACAAGTCAGACTGTGATCTAATCGGAAACAAGTGGAAACCCGCTATTACAAATAATGCACTTTGTTGGAAACAATCGGAAACAGACTAACCCGCATTCCCGCTAATGCAGAAATAAGTGGGAGGAGCTTTTTGTTCGCACCGAGAACGAAGACCAGAAATGATCTGCGATAAGCTTACTGGATAATTATATGAACTGTGCTTCCCTGAGACAAGTTTTTTAAACAGCAATCAGTCATATGCCGACGCGATAATTACTTTTTTAATTTTAGGAATTTTACTTTTCTTTCTTGGAAAGGTCGGCTGATTATGAAGGCGGCTACACCGAAACCAGTGATGTTATAAAAAAAATTTGTGTCAGTTTTACATGGTCTGGACAACAAAGAGAAGAAATATTTTTTACGATTTTTTTCTGGAAGTGACCATGTCCCCGTTGGCGTCGTCCAATAAGTGATCCCTTCGCACTTGAAATGTACATTTGGTGTTATTTGCTTTGCCGTTTCTCCGTTGTTCAATAGAATGATTTCGTTGCTCCAACTCCATTCGTCTTTGACTGTCAAACTGGAGTCCCTGAACTTTCGTGGCATTGGTCAAAATAAAACCATGCTGAAGCAAACTGAATTTTTCATAAGGTCGATTGCGAACTGACAAAAAGTTCGAAAGTTCTTCGTCCATTTTTACTGTTTTACTTGAAAGCTTATTGTGAAATTCCGAGAATGGGATTTTCCCCTTTCTGCTTACATTTACTGATATGCCAAGCTCCTTACCAAGGTCATCTGGAGGAAGTTTTATTATGTGTTATTTTACTGCTGAAATGATTTTGTTTTTTAATTTTTTATCAAAAGAATTTATAATTAAAAAGTTTCACTGAAGATAAAAGTTTATGGTTGTGACTATCTTGGAAAACCCAAGTTAATGATAGGGATAGGTTATTGCCCAATAGAAGTAGTGTGAATTTATTGAAGCTTTTTGGTTCATAACGTTTCAGTTACTGCCATAAAGTTAGGTGTCTGTAATTCCAATCTCGTAGTTCCTGCATATGTTCAAAGGCTGAAACAAGTCTTTTTTTAGTTATAGTGAAACCACATCTGAAATATTTAATAAGACTCATTCTAACTCGCCAATTCATAAATTGTAAGAAATACTGTGTACGTGTGTTACTTTCATTGACATTTTTTATCCCACTATTCACAAATTGAAATTTTACCTTGCTCATGTAAGTCTTAGGTTAATTTTGTTGCACAGCAGCAATCTGAAATTCAGCTTATATTGACAATATTTTTTCCATTAAAGACGTGCTCCTTTACGCTAGGGATAGTAAGGATTATGTGTCTGCTCTAGACATTTCTAATAGTGATATTACAGGGGCTTTATATTTTTTTTCAAGATAGGGGGAGGCACAGGGAGGTGGTGATATAAGGGCAATTTTATTTCTTATTTCTTTGAATAGTCTAAAAACCATCATTCGGCGGGACATCGATTAGTATACTTGAGCTTCTCGGAGTAATAACATAATGTTGTTCACAGTGTCTTCTTTAGCAGTAGAAGTTTCATCAGCTATAGTTCATTTCATCTGCGTATCATGGGAATGATTGGACTTCTCCTAGAAGTCACCTGGTGACTATGATGCGTAAGTTAAGGAAAGGATAACGACAACTGAATAAAAGACAATGAACTTTGAAGATAAAGCTATAAAATACCCTGACAAAAAATTTTCTTCTTTTAATTAGCAACATGTGGGAACCACCATGAAGGTCCTTTAATCTCTTTTTTATTGACTCTGAAATTTCAAATTTTGTCCAAAATAATAGCTTTGCAGATAAGCAAGTCAAAAATTTCATTTTGTTTTCTTTAAAGATGTTCAACGAGAAATTTAAGAAAACAGGGCCAATTACAAAGTACTTAACAGGAAGGTTACGGACCATCGCGCTTTCCCGGTTTTGGCTTTGTACATCATTTCAGTGTTTCACACGAGTGATAGGTAATTCTTTTTCCCGAATTTCTAGATAAAACAACACTGTTTTCACTCTTTATTATTATATGATATTAGAGAAAAAGTTATAAAGAAATTATTAAAATTCCAAATTAAACTATTCAAATAAAACTAGTCTTATTTTTTCTCTGTAGCCTTTGCCAAATAACAGTGCTTTTTTTTTACTTTGCAAGAAGAAGGTTAAATTAGCAAGCAAAGAATTAAAATATGAGCTGTCTTAGAAGCCCACATATATGTAAAAGTAACCATTGGTTGTGAAAAAGTGAAAATGAGTATATCACCAGGCTGCAAGAAGGTTATTGTAAGAGGAACTACCCGAATACAACTTTTTCAGTGTTTGTCTTTAACTCTCAAACTGATAATGTTTTGCAAGAAGGTTTTGCACGAGCCAAAAACATACCGAAGAATTTATTTCACATGCAGGTGACTTACTTGACTAAGTCTCATCCATCCTTGAAGGTTGTCTTGGGGCCTCTTTTTTCGTAATGGCGTGGATATGTCTTCTGTATGCCTCGCAGTGTTCTGCTTGGCGAAGAAAGTCTAAAAGGCGATGAAGCGCAAAATTTCTCTTCCACCTCTTTGGGGGGATTACCTTGAGGGTGAGAACAGTAAATTTAGCCTTCAAAGATGATTTTTGAGGGACGTGATTGCCTTATTCGTATCATTTGACCGAGTCAACGAAGTTGATGGAGTTGGATCTTGGTGAGGGTTATTGATTTCACTTTAAGGCGCTCAAGGAGTTCGATGTTTGAGATTCGATCAAGGTAGGTAATACCAGCAATTTTGTGGACACATTTAGTTTCAAGCGCCGCGAGTCAACAGTAAGGGTTAAACAGAAGATTTTTAACATTCGACAATGCCTCCTTTGATAACGCTTTCTGTTGAGAGGAGGCTAAATGATAGTCTGAAGAGAGGTTTGGTACATGAGCCATCCTCTTGTCTTGAAGTTTATGCCTAAGCTTCTAAATAAGATTTAATGTGTAGTGTACCAATTATTGTCCCCAAAAATCCCATAGAGTGGAAGGGGGAGACTCAATTCTATTGCTAAAGTATATCTTCATAGCTCTTGTTTCCTCCAATATCATACTCAGTCCGCAAAGCCAATGAAAAAGGTTGAATTGGCATAAATACACAATTTAAAATTTTTAAAGTTGTGAACTTTATTCTTTGGAATAGGAAATCGTAAGTTCTTTTAGATACATTATGCTAAAAAGATCCACAATTCTCAAAAAGTCTTGCATTTATGTCCTTCTTGTATGTTTACAAAATAAAAATGTGTATTTGTGCGCAGGGAAAGAGAAAATTTGTTGGGATCATTAAATTTTGTTTTTAAGTAAAGTGCTATATCTTATAATTTTGCTTTTTGACTTAGGGTCTATTGTATTTTTATTCTTTTATGAATTAGTAAGCCTAACTACTATTTTGTCTATTATATTTTTCTTCTTTCTAGGCTTCCTACTGCTGCTACATGCTTTAATGTCCTCCTTCTCCCAGCATACAGGTCAAAGGAGAAGCTAAAGGACAAACTTCTGAAAGCCATATTATATGCTGATGGCTTTGGACTATACTGATCTCAGTGTTCTGTTCCTCCTTTGTCTGTAATAGCAGTGATTCATTTATTAAATTCTTATGCTTTTACTCTTATGTTCAATTCTTACGTTCTAGTCAGGGCGCCAGATTCTGTATCGTGCACCCACCAATGCCGGAAGGTACAAAAATGCTGAGGACGGATCCTAAGTTAGTTGACCATGCTGAAAACGAATATCGTAGGGCGCATGTTCGCCGTTGGGGCGTTTCTGAGACATAGGCCAAAAAAGCCGAATTTAGCCTATAACTAAGTGTGCCGATTCATAATTTTTTTGCGAATTATAGGGTTGAGGAATCTAGCGTTATATTACATCAGTCGAAAGAAGAGATCTAGATCTAAAAGAATATGATTTTAAATTGAAAAATAACACAATTTTTCTCTATATACCGCAGTTTCAAAATAAGTGCTGTAAAATTCGACCAATATCTCAAAGAAAGGCTAAATACTCGAAATTTCTTCAAGGTAACAAACTTTTTTTTAATATTACAAAATAAAGTTCATTCAATTCCGTACAGTTTGAGTGAAAAAACATAAAAACTATCATTATTTTTAAAAGGTCTGCGAATTTTTTTTTGTAGTGTCAGAGAAATGATCACTAGCCGTATCGTGAAAATGGACATAGTTTATTTTTTCTTCAAAGGGTAGGAATACTTCAAACTTTCTAACTGTTTAAAAAAAATTACTTTTACTTAAAAATAAAAATAGGTTTAAAATAAATGTTGACTAAAAAAAGTATTTTTTTAAAATGAACGAACTTATTTTCTGGTATACTGAAGGTTCTATAATTATCTTTTTCGGACCTCATTTGCCACTGATACGACTGAGCTATTTACTACATGAAAGAATTCTGTTTCACAGTTGGATTCAGTCGGCGCACTGGAGTTGTCTTACTCGGCCTGTCCGTAAAATTGGGTAATAGTAACTGATTAGGGACCTGTTGTAATTAAAAGTAAAAGGTATCAAATAGAACTACAAAAATATTCCTCATTTTCTTCTTCCGAGAATTCAGATGGGGCAAGGCCAGCATCCTTTCATTTTTGATCAGCTAGAGTCTTTCCTACATCTTCTACTTTTGCATCTGCAGTAAGCTTCCAGATTTGATGCAACTCCATAGCTTGGGATAACCTCATACATTCCCCCTTTGGCCATCTTCCGTCTACGCAGCACTAGATCTGGAATTCTCGGCCGAGCTTGTACTTATGACTTGATTATCCATATAGCGAATATGGCTCTTCGTATGCATGGCTCAAAGGTGGCAGTCCTCACATCTTGTTTCTGGCACCAAATGCAAGCCCTTACACTGGCCAGTGAATTGAATCCGGCCTGTTTACCGTACATTTCAATGACCAGGGATTTTGACAGGTCTCAAACTTCTCTAAACGCGTCGACTGAAAGCTTCCCTTTTGCATCCTTGTTCCGCTCCGTCACAGACACCTCATTTGAGGCAAACGTTAGAAACACTGCGGTGTTTAAGAAAGAAGCTTTCCCGAAACCGAAGAAAAAGTTCGTTGTGTCACACCCTGACAGACAGTGCACGAATGGTAATATAATCTGCTCCTTTTTGGACAAGTCGACTCCATCCGTCAGCTCGTGTACTGGGATAATGTAAGTCGGGAACTTCAAGAAAAGTTCGCTGAGCCCCTCAGCTTGAAGCTCTTCAAAAAAAAGAACGCAGGCTACTGCCACGTCTGTTTCGTTGGCATGCACAACGATGCTACATGCGTAACGGCTAGTGTACTTGGCATGTGTCATAAGGCGTTGGTCAGCCTCTTCGTGGCTGGAGGACAAGCATTCCTCATAGTCACATTGTTCTGGTAAAGTTGGACTGCAGCCGCGCTTGACCAGAGACACTTTGAATCTCTCCTTGAATCCACCAGGTTTCATGCTCCCAGGTTTCATACAAAATTTTGAGGAGCCGGCTTTTAGACGCTTTGCTTGCAAGTACGGCATCCCGTTCTTCAAGAAAATAGCTCGAATAACTACTGCTGTCATCTTCTTTGGACCCCACACGCACAAACTCCTGTTCGACGGTTTGCTGAACGCTGTTCATAGCAACGATTAAACTCTCGGCAGAAATTTTTTCGCGAAGAAAAAAGATGTTTGAATGTCCCGGCTGCGAAATGACGCTCAGAAAAATTCCGTAATGCTGTAAAAGTCTTCTCTTCAAGCAGGTTGACTGATAGTTTCTTCTGATTTTTGGGTCTGTTCTAGACAAGATTAAAACAAATGATGCGCGCAGTTGACAGAGTGTCACCGTCTTTCCTTTCAGTAAAACTTGTTCGTATTCCTTAATAAGTTCCAAAAACCACTTCTCGTGCGTCCGTTTCACCAGCTGGGCACTTGCCTTTTTCATAAACTGTAGTAAGCACACGTTGTGGTACTGAACATCACTTGCTACCATGTCAATGCTATAACCGAGCTGTGTAATCACTCATTTTAAAGGAAATTGATGTGGCTAATCCGGGTTGCAGCGGTAGCTAGCAACCTAGTAAGAGCCGATCACGTCCAATGTTAAGAAATATAAAAACCTATAACTCCTAAAAAAAGGTCGGATCAAAACAAAATGCATACCATTAGAGGAAACTTTCTGTCATTTGACTTTAACAGCAAGGGAAATATATTGGCTTGAAATCCGGGTTGCAGCGGTAGCTAGCGACCTAGTAAGAGACGATCACGCCCCATAGTAAAAACTAAAGTAACCAATAGCTCCTGAAAAAAGATTCAGATCTAAACAAGAAGTTCACTATTAGAACCACCTTGTCCAAAATTTCTATATAGAAAACTTACCGTCCTTTGGCTTGAATAGCAAAGAAAATATGTTGGCTTGAAAATCAAGAAAATTGACTTTAACCACGTTATTCTCCACAAACGGCATCTTTTTTTCTTTCCGCTTTTTTTTACTCCTCAGCTAGCTGGGCACTGAAAAATCATAGAGAGCTGTATAATGGCTCATTTTAAAGGTAATTGCTACATTTAGTCACTTTTGTAATTAAAAATAAAATAGTTTCTGTGTAGAATCAATTTTATCAAAAAAACTGCATTTTTGAAGTATTTTCATACTGCAGTCTTTTCAAAGATATTTGAATTTTGAAGCAATCAAACAGTTCATGGTAATGAACTTTATAGTAATAATAGCTATTTGTCTCAATAGTAACCGAAACTCTAAAGAACGAAATTTCGATACTAATAGATACATCAAAGCAAACAGTTCGTGATAACGAACTGTATGTTGTATAGTAAGACCGACTCGTCTCAATAGTAAAACTTGCTACATCTAGTTCCTTCTGTAATTAAAGATGAAATATTTTTTTAATAGTTCCGGGTTTCACATTAAAGAACGAACTTTAGTCCATAGTAACTGAAGTTGTATTAAAAAACGATCATTAGGAGATCATTAAGGGATCGATACTGTAAATTGGAATTTTGTAAGTATCGGCGGTATCATGTTTTTATTGATAGCGGAATTACAAACTAAAAGAAATCGACCCCGGATGGCTTTGAACCACCAATTACATTAAAAGACGATCACTGAAATAGCAAACCATTCCATATATTGGACTTAGCTACTTGATTGTTTGAGTTTCGTCTCTTACTATTTAAAAGAAGAAAAAGCATTAGGCTTTTTCCTGTTTGTATTTACAGTTTAAAAACGAACTCAAGCCCAAAGAAACTGAACCCTGTGGTTCATTCATATTATCTCCATTATTTTAGCTAGGATGTAAATAAACAAGTTTCTTTTTTAAATTTTAAATTTAAAGGATAGTGATTATAATTCCACACAACGGGGGGACTGGTTTTGTTTAAACTGCCAGTCCCCCCATTCTTTGAATGAGGACCCCGCACCACCTTTAACACCACTTTCTCTATCCCCTGTCTCTAAACCACGCTCTACACCCAAGTCTGCCACAAAAACTATAACCCCAAAATCAATTTAAAAAAATCAAGCTTCCCAAGTCCCCCTAGTGTTGACTGTGTTAAACACATCAAACAGCTGGCTGATCTCCGAGCTAAATACAATTCCCAGTTAGAGAAGAATGCAGAGCACGAAGTAGCCATTAAAGATTTGAAAAAACAATGAAGTTCTTCTCAATTACCAAAAAATTCGTAACGATTTACTCCAGGAAGGTAATCTTGAAATTAAAAAATTAAGTGAAAATATCTACTCCCATAATTCACAACTCCTCCTTATGGAAGATGAATCTGCAGTCTAGAGAACAATCAGGTGACCATTAAATTGAAAATCACCAAATTACAAGAGGATTTAAAAAACAACGAAGCAATTACTATTACCCTAGGGAATCAATTATCTGAGTTCAGCAAATCCAGCATTAATTGCAGAGTATCCCGTGAGAGCTTACAAATACCTACGCGTAGTATGACTACTGATGACGCCTTTGAGTTCGTTAATAGTGCAGTGACTTCCGGCTTTTCACATAAATTATCTGGTGATAATGAACTAAACAAAAAGGTTATGGAGAAGTCATTATCAAACGATGAGATTTTTATTATCTTTGAAAAAATTACAAAATTGAAGGATAAAAGTGAAATAAATATAAAAATAAGCAGAAAGGAAAATGTAATCTGCTAGCATTTTGATAGTGGTTTCTGCAAGTTCCGCAAACAATGCAAGTCTCTGCATATTTGTTGTCAGTTTATTTCGGGAGTTTGTGTGTCTTATAAGTGTATTTTTGACCATGTTGATCTTTGTTCTGTTTTATCTTGTATTGATAAGTTGTGTACTTTTGCTCATGCATCTCCAGGATTTAAGCGAAGTTTTAAAACCAACGTTTTTTAGAGTGACGCCGAAAGTATTCCCGACCCCCCCTCCCCTTGTTCGTGTTCCATTCGACTTTCAGTCTTATCCCCCTGCATACCCGTTACAGAGCAGTATACCACAGGAATCCATCCCTCGAAACAATCCTCCGCCCAAGTACTTACGCGTGCCCAGTCAGTCCAACCCCCAAAATTACTTCACTCAATTCGGACCATCCCCAAACCCCCCCCCCCCCCCTCACTTATATTCCTCCCAAAAATCCACTTCCTTTCGACTCCTTTCGTCTCCGTGCGTCCAAGAAGTTACCAGCCGGTTCTGGACTCCACCCGTTATTTGCCGAAACAAACCCAACCCCTCCCCTCTCAGAGACCCCCCACCGTACTTCCCTCCCTCAGCATCATCTTGCCCCCCGACCCCCCCCCCCATTTAAAGAACACTCCCAACTTGACATTCCCAGGTCACCTTGAAACCTTTCTCCCTTCCCTTGCACTTTATCCCCCCTGGCTACCCTACCAGTATGACTCAGGTTTAAAAGTAAGCAGGCAGAATGATCCTCTTTTAACATCTCCATGCAGAGTTTCTAAAACTTCAAATAGTTACCGCTGTTTAGAGTCTCCGCTAGTACCTGCTCAATTAAATGCAATTGTATTTGAAAAAGATGGATTTGATCCCCCTGTCCCTTGTTCTCGCTATCCAAGTTTAACCCCCGTCAAGAATTCCATTAGAACCCCTGACCGTATCTGTGATATAAAAAAAGTAAAGTGTAAAAACGGTACCTTCACAAGTCGCTTTCGATTCCCCAAACTTTTGTTGAGCAACGCTGAAAGCCTGAACTTTGAAAAACTCAATGAATTAGACACCATTTCTACAATATATAGATTGGATGCAATCGCTTTTACTGAATTTCATGCTCAAAATTTGCACATGTTAAAGATTAGAAATTTTTCTCAATTTATTAAACTCAGGCCTGAAAATAATTCACTAGGTAAGACATTTGGCAGGATTCTGTTCTGTGTCCTCTATGATTTCTATATCAGTAGTATCCCTATTTAGTTTCTGAAGCAAGGGGATTAACATGGGTGGATGTGTGTTCGACTCAAGATATTGTCATATCCTTTTAACTTAATTTTCTTTTGTTGTTTTTATTACTCCCCTAATCAGAGATCCGCTGAGAAAATGAATTTTATCAAAAAATTACATGTAAGTGCTGACTGTACTATCAAAATACCCAAATGCAGGAATCTTCCTATTGGGTGACGCAAACGATATAAGACTTGATTCTACATGTAACGCTTTTAATTTAAAACAGGTCGTTAATGTCCCAACTATAAAAGGAAATGCTACTCTTGATCTAATTTGCGCTAATCATTAGAATTTTTACAAACCCGTCTCCACTTTGCCCCCTCTAGGGGCTAGTTACCCTTTTAGCCGTTTTCTATCTCCGCTGGCTAAAGTTATAGAAAACGACTGTCTTTCTCCGCAGACTGACGTTTTATATAAATTAAACCCCTTATGGACAACTCACTGACTCAGGACTTTTCAATTTTGGCTCCTGGATTACTACTGAAAATTGGTCCACTGTGTATCAAACAAATGACGTTGACTACATGGCTTTGTCCCTCCAAAATCTATTGAGGAGTAATTATGAATTCCTCTTCCCTGAGAAAAAATTTAAAACGTGTTAAGCAGATAAGCCTTATGCTACTGATTCTTTTAAAAAACTTATAAGAAAAAAAAATCAATTTTTTCAAAGCAGGTTGATTACTGAGGCTAATAGTCTAAGGAAGTTCCTAAAGAAAAAATTAAGAAAAGCAGCTTCTAATTACTATAATAATAAGGTCAAAGATCTATATTCTTACAAGCCCAAGCAATGGTACAGAAAAATTAAAGAAATATGCGGAAAATGTCCTTCCGAAATTGATTTACATCTCCCTGAATCCCCTAATAAGACTGCCAACGATCTGAACTTGTACCTTGCTTCCATCATGCAAAGTCTCCCCCCTTTCACTGGATCAAGTCCAACTAGTCCTACCAATACTTCTTTCCCCTTTATTTCTACCTCTGATGTTATAAATAAAATTCTTAAGCTTAGAAAATCAAGTATTTGTCCCTTGGACATCCCAGTTGACTTAATTAAAGCCTTTTCGGACAAAATTGCTGAGCCTTTATCAAATATTTTCAACCACATCACAAAATTTGGTAAATTCCCAAGTTGCTGGAAACAAGGTTTTATAACACCTGTCCCTAAAAATTGCGCCAGTCTGACTTTCGCCAACATTCGCCCCATTACGCTCACTTCTGTTTTTTCCAAACTTTATGAAGGTTTCCTCTGTGACTGGCTTAAGGATAAAATTTTTCCGCGTATTGACACCCAGCAGTTTGGTAACTTAAAGAAAACTTCCACCACCCATTACCTTGTGCACTTAATGCATACCATTGTAAGTAACCTTGATAAACCAAATGTCTGGCTGAACCTTGTCTTAGTTGATTTCCAAAAAACTTTTGACCTGGTTGACCACACCACCCTAATTCGATCACTCCTGGTTAACTTTAAACTTGATCCTCTGTTAGTAAATATTGTTATATCGTTTCTTTCAAATAGATCCCAAGTTGTTAAATACACAAATATTTTCTCTAACCCCCTCCCTATATATTGTGGAATTCCTCAAGGAACCTTATTGGGACCACTTTTATTTCTAGTCATGATTAACGATATTGTTAACGAGTTCCCCCATAGGTGGAAATACGTGGATGACTTGACGATCCTCGAAGTATGTCACAGGAATATTAAAAGTGACCCCCTTGAAATTCTATCCCACATTTCGGATGAAGCTAAAAACCTAAATAGGAAAGTAAATTCCACTAAATCAAATATAATTACGATAAATTTCTTGAAATCTATTCCCGCCTTCCTTGACCCTATACCCCTAGATATTTCTGTGTCTTCCTTTAAATTACTTGGGGTTACAATTTCCTCTAATTTAAAGTGGGATATCCACGTGAAAGATATTGTCCGTAGAGCTAATGCGTCCATCTCTCCTTAAGCTCTTGAATAAATTTAACATCCCCCCATCCCATTCTTTAAGGATTTATACTTCCTTTGTCCGCTCGCATCTTGAATATGCTTGTCCAGTTTGGCATCTCCCGTGATGAATTAGATAAAATTGAATCTAATCAAAAAAGAGCCCTAAGAATAATTTTTAAAGAAACTTTGGTACCATATTCACTCCTTCTAAAAAAGGCCAAGCTGGAAACTCTTGAGCACAGGAGAGGAACGCTGTGCCTCCGTTTTGCAAAAAATGCAATAATAAACCCTCGCACGGAAAACATTTTCCCCAAAAGACACTCCCCATCCAGACACCGCCTGCCACGTACTGTATCTGAACCCATCCCTATGTTGTCCCCCATCCGTTGTTTTACCTCCAGATATGAAAAAAACTTTGTCCCCTTCATTACTGATCAAATAAACCACTAGTTTTTTTTTTTTTTTTTTTTTTTTTTTTTTTTTTTCTGGTGATACCGATGCTGGTGTCCGTTTGGCTGTTCCATCCCCCCCCCTTTTTATACAATCTCCTTTAAACCTTTTTAACATTATTTTTATCTCAAATTTTTTTTTGGTTTTGTTTTAATTTTTGCCTTTTTAAATTGCTTACATTTGACACTTTTTGTTAGACTACTGAATGGCTTTGCCTTTCTGATATTGTTGTTTTTGGCATTGTTTAGCCAGTTTTTTAGTTGTTGTGCTATTTGTGTCTTTTTTTATTATATGACCCCGAAATGCAAATTCGGCCCTTCGGGGCTTGTGATAGCCATTTTTTGAAATAAATATCTTATCTAAATATCTTATCTTATCTCACATTAAAAGTTCTCCCCGACGGGGAATCGAACCCTGTTCTTCCACGTAACAAGTGGGCAGTGCTTAACATTAGACTATCGAAGACTTATAAAGTGAAAGTTACATATAAGATATGATGATAATTTTTATTATCCAATGTTAAGAAATATTTACATAAAGGATCGATGTCAGTCAAGAGGATCTAATGTAGTCCTAATTAATAGAAGTTTTATTTAGACTTTAAATCCGGGTTGCAGCGGTAGCTAGCAACCTAGTAAGAGACGATCACGTCCAATGTTAAGAAATATAAAAACCCATAACTCCTAAAAAAAGAGTCAGATCAAAACAAAAAGTACACCATTAGAGCCACCTTGTCCGAAACCTTTGTATGGGAAACTTTCTGTCCATTGGCTTGACCAGCAAGGGAAATATATTGGCTTGAAAATCAAGAAAAGTGGCAGCTACTACAACATTCTGCCTAAACGGCATATTTTTTTTCTTTCTTTCCCACAGATAGAATATACATGTGGATCCGGGTTGCAGCAGTAGCTAGCAACCTTGTAAGAGACGACCAGTCCAATGCTAAGAAATATAAAAACCCAGAACTCCTAAAAATAGAATCAGATCAAAACAAAAGTAAAATGTTGTTTTCATACAACTGTCTTTTCAAAGATATTTGAATTCTGAAGCGATCAAACAGTTCATGGCAATGAACTCTATAGTAATAATAGCTACTTGTCTCAATAGTAACCGAAACTCTAAAGAACGAAATTTTGATACCAATAGATACATCAAAGCAAACAGTTCGTGATAACGAACTGTATCCGGGTTGCAGCGGTAGCTAGCAACCTAGTAAGAGACGATCACATCCAATGTTAAGAAATATAAAAACACATAGTTGCTAAAAAAAAAGGAGTCAGATCAAAACAAAAAGTACACCATTAGAACCGCCTTGTCCGAAACTCCTGTATAGGAAACTTTCTGTCCCTTGGCTTGAACAGCAAGGGAAATATATTGGCTTGAAAATCAAGAAAAGTGACAGCTACTATAACATTCTGCCTAAACGGCATATTATTTTTATTTTTTCTTTCTTTTCCACAGATAGCTTGGCGCTGGACCATCGTAGAGAGTTGTTCAATGGCTCATTTTAAAGGAAATTTATTGGGTTAAAAATCTTTTGTAACAAAAATAAATTATTTCTAAAAGAGAATAAATTTTTCCACTAAAAACTGCATTTTTGATGTCTTTTCATACTGCAGTCTTTTCAAAGATATTTGATTTTTATACATAAATCATAATCGTATACCAGCAGTAACCCACGCCTCCAAAGAGACTGGTGGCTAACACCAGCGCCTTGGACCACTCGGCCACGCTGCCTCTCATAACTATAAATGTGAATCCGGGTTGCAGCAGCAGCTAGCAACCTAGTAAGAGACGATCAGTCCAATGCTAAGAAATATAAAAACCCAGAACTCCTAAAAATAGAATCAGATCAAAACGAAAGTACATCATTAGAACCACCTTGTCTGAAACTCTACTAGATAAATAATGAACATCGTCATAGTTTTATTATAGCTATGACGTGAATAGAAAAACACGACATTATGTTGTTATTTCTGAAGACGTCATGAAATAATATCGGTACGCCATGACCTCATGAACTAAAATCATTACGCCATGATGTAATTTTTAACTTTGTCTTTATGCATTCTTTGGTACAACCTCGCAGAGGTTTTTCACTATAGCTTTTGTCACCCCAGTATCTACCCATTATTCTGGTAGCAACTTTTTTCTTGTATTTGTTTCGGAAATCTTCATCATTGTGATAACACTCCTTGATGTTTTGTGTGGTTCTCTCAATTTTTAATTCTCGGTACGCCTGGTCGAATGTATACCTTTTCTTTTCTATTTTCTTATATTTGTTCTTGTATTTGTTTCGGTAATCTTCATCATTGTAATAACGCACCTTGATCTTTTGTTTCGCTCTTTCTCGAAAATCCTGGTCTGTTAAATGCCTTTGCTTTTTTCTTTTTAAAATGCTATCTCTTTTTTTTGTGTAGTACTGTTTTTTTAACTTACATGTAGCTTGCTTGGATAAAACCATTATGTAATCATCATTGTAATAACTAACCTTGATCTTTTCTTTGGCCCCTTCTCGAAAACCCTGGTCTGTTAAATATCTGATTTTTCTTTTGAAGATACTATCTCTGTTTTTTGTATAGTAATGTTTTTTTAACTTACGTGTAATTATGAGAAGTCCAAGAAGATGGCAAAAATGCAGGCTGATCTTCGTAAATTGAGAAACATTTCACGCATGTTTTACTAGGATTACGAAAAGTATTCAAAATTACAGATTTCATTCTTAAGATCAAACAACTCTAGTTCTTCTTTCTTACCTTGAACAATATCTGCAATACATGCGGCCATTTCTAATAGCCTACATTCATTTGGCAAGAAAAAGCATTGATACAGAAGAAAATAATTGGCTTGATGTGTGTAAACTGCAAAAATCTCTTCAAATTGTTTTCTAAAGGGGATCACTTTTAATATTCCTGTGACATACTTCGAGGATCGACAAGTCATCCACGTATTTTCACCTTTTGGGGAAGTCCTTACCAATATCGTTAATCATGACTAGAAATAAAAGTGGTCTAAGGTTCCTCAAGGAATTTCACAATATATAGGGAGGGGGTTAGAGAAAATATTTTTGTATTTAACAACTTGAGATCTATTTGAAAGAAACAATATAACAATATTTACTAACAGAGGATCAAGTTTAAAGTTAACCAGGAGTGAACGAATTAGGGTGGTGTGGTCAACCAGGTCAAAAGCTTTTTGGAAATCAACTAAGATAAGGTTCAGCCAAACATTTGGTTTATCAAGGCTACTTACGATGGTATGCATTAAGTGCACAAGGTAATGGGTGGTGGAAGTTTTCTTTAAGTTACTGCTGGGTGTCAATACGCAGACAAATTTTATCCTCACAGAGGAACCCTTCATAAAGTTTGGAAAAAACAGAAGTGAGTGTAATGGGGCGAATGTTGTATAAAACCTTGTTTCCAGCAACTTGGGAATTTACCGAATTTTGTGATGTGGTTGAAAATATTTGATAAAGGCTCAGCAATTTTGTTCAAAAAGGCTTTAATTAAGTCAATTGGGATGTCCAAGGGACAAATACTTGATTTTCTAAGCTTAAGAATTTTATTTATAACATCAGAGGCAGAAATAAAGGGGAAGGAAGTATTGGGAGGAATAGTTGGACTTGAGCCAGTGAAAGGGGGGAGACTTTCCACGATGGAAGCAAGGTACAAGTTCAAATCGTTGTAAGTCTTATTAGGGGTTCAGGGAGATGAAAATCAACTTCGGCAGGAATTTTTCTGCATGTTTCTTTAATTTTTCTATATCATTGTTTGGGCTTGTTATAATATCGATCTTTGACTTTATTTTTATAATAATTAGAAGCTGCTTGTCTTAATTTTTTCCTTAGGAACTTCCTGAGACTATTAGCCTCAGTAATCAACCTGCTTTGAAAAATTGATTTTTTTTTCTTATGAGTTTTCTAAAAGACTCAGTAACATAAGGCTTATCTGTAGAACACGCTTTAAATTTTTTCTCAGGGAAGTGGAATTCATAATTCCTCCTCAATAAATTTTGGAGGGACGAAGCCATGTAGTCAACGTCATTTGTTTGATACACAGTGGACCAATTTTCAGTAGTAATCCAGGAGCCAAAATTGAAAAGTCCTGAGCCAGTGAGAGGTCTATAAGCGGTTTCAGTTATAGAACACGACTGTTTAACTTTAGCCAGCAGAGATAGGAAAAGGCTAAAGTGGTAACTACCCCCTAGAGGGGGCAGAGTGGAGACGGGTTTGTAAAACTTCGAAAGATTAGTCAAATTAAATCAAGAGTAGTATTGCCTTTTGTAGTAGGGACATTAACGACCTGTTTTAAATTACAAGCGTTACATGTAGAATCAAGTCTCATATCGTTTGCGTCACCCATCAGGAAAATTCCTGCATTTGGGTATTTTGATAGTACAAAGTCAGTACTTGCATGTAATTTCTCGATAAAATGTATTTTGTCAGCGGATCTCTGATTAGGGGAGTAATAAAAACAACACAGGACAATTAAATTAAAAGGACGCGGCAAGACTTTAGGTCGAACACACACCCACATAACTTCATCAAAGGGAGTAAGACACAGAATTGGGATTTCACTTGGGCATAAATCAATACAGACAAAGAACAGAATTCCGCCACCTTTCTTACCCAGAGGGTGGTTTTCTGGTCTGAGTTCAATAAACTGAGAAAAATTGTTAATCTTTAAAATGTGCAAATTTTGAGCTTGAACTTCAGTAATAGCGATTACATCTAATCTATATATTTTAGAAAGGGTGTCTAATTCATTAAGTTTTTCAAAGTTAAGGCTTTCAGTGTTGCTCAACAAAAGTTTGGGGAATCGAAAGCGACTTGTGAAGATACTGTTTTTACACTTAACTGTTTTATACCACAGATAGCGTCAGGGGTTCTAGTGGAATTCTTGACAGGGACTAAACTTGGATAGTGAGAACAAGGGACAGGGGGATCAAATCCGTCTTTTTCAAATACAATTGCATTTAATTGAGCAGGTACTAGCGGAGACTCTAAACAGCGGTAACTATTTGAAGTTTTAGAAACTGTGCATGGAGGTGTTACAAATGGATTGTTCGGCCTGCTTACTCTTAAACCAGAGTCATACTGGTAGGGTAGCCAGGGGGGATAAAGTGTAAGGGAGGGGAGAAAGGTTTCCTGGTGATCTGAGAATAAGTCCAATTGGGAGTGTTCTTTATATGGGGGGTGGGGGGGCAAGATGATGCTGAGGGAGGGAAGTACATTGGGGGTGTCTGAGAGAGGAGGGGTTGGGTTAGTTTCGGCAAATAACGGGGAGTCCAGAACCAGCCGGTAACTTCTTGGACGCATGGAGAAGAACGGAGTCCGAAAGGAAGTGGATTTTTGGGAGGAATATGAGTGAGGGGTGGGGGGGATGGTCCAAATTGAGTAAAGTGATTGTGGGGGTTGGACTGAATGGGTACGCGTAAGTACTTGGGGCGGAGGATTGTTTCGAGGGATGGATTCCTGAGGTAAACTGCTCTGTATTGGGTATGCAGGGGGATAAGACTGAAAGTCGAATGGAACACGAACTAGGGGGGGGGGTGTGAATACTTTCGGCGTCGCTCTAAAAAACGTTGGGTTTTAAACCTGCACACCAATCCTGAAGATGCATGAGCAAAAGTACACGACTTATCAATACAAGATAAAACAGAACACAGATGAACATGGTCACAAATACACTTATCAGACACACAAACTCCCGAAATAAAATGACGACAAATATGTAGAAACTTGCATTGTTTGCGAAACTTGCAGAAACCACTATCAAAATGCTTACAGATCACATTTTCCTTTCTGCTTATTTTTATATTCATTTCCCTTTTATCCATCACTTTCGTAATTTCTTCAAAAATAATAACAATGTCATCGTCCGGTAATGACTTCTCCATAACCTTGTTAATCCTTTTGTTTAGTTCATTATCACCTGATAATTTATGTGAAAAACCGGAAGTCACTGGACTATTCACGAACTCAAGGGCGTCATCAGTAGTCATACTACAAGTAGGTATTTGTATGCTCTCATGGGATACTTTGCAATTAATGCTGGATTTACTGAAGTCTGATAATTGATCCCCTAGTGTAGTAATAATTGCTTCGTTGTTTTTTAAGTCCTCTTGTAATTTGGTGATTTTCGATTTAAGGGTCACTTGATTGTTTTCTAGATTGTAGAGTTCATCTTCCATAAGGAGGCTGAGGGAATTATGGGAGTTATTATTTTCACTTAATTTTTTAATTTCAAGATCGCGTTCATGGAGTATGTTGTTACCAATTTTTGGTCATTGAGAAAAATGTCAACTTGTTTTTTCAAATCTTCTATGGCTACTTCATGGTCTGAATTCTTCTCTAACTGGGAATTGTATTTAGCTTGGAGATCAGCCAGCTGTTTTATATGTTTAACACAGTCAACACAAGGGGGACTTAGGAAGCTTGATTTTTTGAAACTGATTTTGGGGTTGTAGGTTTTGTGGCAGACTTGGGTGTAGAGCGTGGTTTAGAGCCAGGGGGTAGAGAAAGTGGTGTTGAAGGTGGTTCAGGGTCATCATTCAAAGAACGGGGGAACTGGCAGTTTAAACATAACCACTCACCACATTGTTTTCTCTCCTCAATAGAAATGCCTGCACACTTTGGATGAAACCACTGTTGACACCGACTGCACTGCACTGTTCCACTAGCAGCACGAAGTCTGCACTCAGGCCATGTGAATTTCATGGGCCTTGACATAATAGTGAAACAATAAATCCAGTTAATATGTGTGGTTTCATATCTCGGAATCCTACTTTATCACTGAGGAAACCAGAAGCAACCAGCCTCAGTCAAGAAACCAACTTCAATCCTCACGATGTGACGCAGTTTTTCAACAACCTGTGCACTATGCTTGAAAAATACTGCTTTGATGCAGCTGATATTTACAACATGGACAAAACAGGGGTGACAACAGTTCACAAGCCCCAAAAGGTCAATGTCAAGAAAGGGAGAAAAATAGTAGGTAAAGTCACTTCAGCAGAAAGAAGAACTCTAGTGACGGTGATTGGAACAGTTGCTGCTACTGGACATTTCTTGCCTCTGTACTTGATCTTTCCCAGAAAAAAATTTCAGCCGAATATGCTGAATAGAAGCTGAATTGGTATCCCAAGAACTGTTTTGCAACTACTTGCAACATTTGCAAGCTTCAACTGAGCAGAAAAAGCAGCTCATACTTCATACTAGACAATGATGAATCCCATATCTCCATAAATGCACTGGAATTTTCCAAGAAGAACGGTGTAGTCCTACTGACTATTCCCCCACACTGCAGCCACACCCCTTGATGTCAGTGTCTATTTCTCATTCGAGGCCCAGTATAACAGGGCAATGGATAATTGGATGTTGAACAATCAGGGAAAACCAGCTTGATCTACAATATTGCTTGACTAGTTGGTTCAGCCTTTCCACTCGCATTTACCCCTTCCAACATCCAGAGTGGGTTTACTAGATCAGGCATTTGGCCTTACAGCCCAGGCGTATTTACAGAATAAGATTTCCTGTGCTCATATGTCACAGACAGACCCAAAAGTGAGGAGAACAGATTAAGCAGTACCACAAATCATGACACAGAAGCTGTGGACTCTCACTCACAGGCTAACAGCACAGGTGTGAGTACCATCCCTCAACTTCAAAGAGCAAGCATGACCAACAATGTAAGACAGATGCACATACCCTCATCTTCCATCACCTTCAGTCCAGAACAGGTGAGGCCTTTTGCTAAAGCTGCTCCTAGGAAGCAGTCTCTCTGAGGTAGGAAGCAAGGCTCGTCCAAAATCTTGACTGATATACCTGTAAAGTAACAAATCAAATTAGAGGAAGTAGCAAGAGCCAGCAGAAAGGGGAAAGCTGCAAAGCCAAAGCCAAGGGGAGTGGAAAAGAAAGCAGCAAAGCAGGTTTTACAGTTCAACAAGGACAGTGATGGAAGCCTTTCACTCCATGATGACAGTGATGATTCATTGCTTCACATTGGACAGGAGGAAGAAGACAAGGTATGTCCAGATAATGGACTGTTTGACCCAATTATAATTGGCAATTTTGTGAAAATTTTTATGAAGGCAAATACTTCCCTGGAGTGGTACAGGTAAAGAACAAAGACTCTGCCCAAGTTAGTGTGCTGAGCATGGCGGGAGTGAATAGGTGGAAGTGGCTCAACAAAGAAAACGCCATTGTGTATCCCCGTGAAGATATTCTGAAGAAGATTTCAAACCCAATCCCAGCAAAAGGGACAGCTTCAAGGGCATCTTCTTTCTTTACTTTTGGGAATTGGTAAACATTTGTAGTTTTCACTTCTTGCCAAACACTTTTTTTTTATAGCATAACATTTTAGTTTTCTTACTTTTCTAGCACTTCAACATTATAAACAAATGACTGTCATCTGTTTCATTTTTTAGAAGTTTTGTTTACCTTTGTACCAATTTAACACAACAAACAAATGATTTTTTATGTGAAAGTCTTCAAGCGGCCCAGTATGTACCATAGGATGGCTCACTATGCTCCAACCCAGTCCATACTGGGCCAGTTGGTAAATAGTGATACACTGAGATTTTTCCCTAGATGGAGCCAGTAATATAATATGCAAAAATAAAAAAAAAAACTACTTGTTATGTGCTATGTTATGATGCAAGAGAAGTAACAAAACACCCAACAGGTAGCAAGAAAATCCATTTTTCCAAAATCCAGCTCAGTACGGACCACTCTCCCCTAAATGTAATGTTTCATTTAAATGTTTTTTCCAAGTGTTAGGTGTTATTTTCAATGACTGAATATCAACTACATGCAATGTTTTTGAAAAAAATTATACAGTTTTGTTTTGCCATTAGAGTAACAAATTCAGTAGTTAACCAGCTAATTCACTCTTTAAGAGCTAAATCATTGTAAAATCTCTATCTAAAATCATCATTGATGAATATATTAAATAATGTAGGACCCAAGACACTTCCCTGAGGAACTCCACTCAGACCAAACATTGAGGAAGAAAGAATACAATCTCCAGAGTCATCAAACAACTGAACACATTTTTTTCACAAATAAAGAAAATCAAGGATCCAGTGCAGGGGTTTCTCTTTGAGCTTAACTGCGCGGAATTTCATTGCAAGTTGATTGTGACACACTTTGTCAAAAGCTTTAGAAAAGTCAAGCAGAATCATGTCAGCAGGAACCCCAATATCAAGCAACTTGGTGATGTGATCATATGATTCAAGGAGATTGGTGTCAACAGATCTTTCAGAACGAAAGCCATGTCGTGAACTGTGTAAAACATTATTTGCTTCAAGGTGATTAACAACTGCAGAATTGATTATTCTTTCAAGAACCTTAATAACTGCTGACGTCATGCTGATGGGTTGATAATTTTCAGCAAGATCCTTTCTACCTTTTTTTAAAAATAGGAATGATGTGTATTTTTCCAGTCCTGAGGTAGTCTAGAAAGATTTAATGATAATTTGAACAGCAGGGAAAGAGGTTGACACAAAACTGTACAACATTCATGTAGGATATGTGGGTGAATGCCATCTGGGCCAGCGGATTTATTCAGTTTTTTTTTTCAAATTTCAAATTCATTTAATTCGAAAGCAAGACACAGCTCTTGTGGGCAAAGCCCAAATATGATGTCTCTATAGTCATAATTAGCAAAATAAAGTTGTCTGATAAAACTTTTTCAGGATAAAAACACTTGGGATTGAGAATAAAACTGTCTGATAAAACTTTGTCAGGATAAAATAAACTAAAGAACAAAAACACTAGAGATCATTAAAACATTTCACAAAGCTTGGCGCAAAGCTTTTACTGTAGCACATGGTGTTACAGTGGACTGGGGTCAGTTTTGGAGTCTTCTCAGCCACTTCCCTGGGGGGACAAGATCTTATAGGGACAAAAGCTGGGGGAAGGAATGATTGGGAGATCAGATGTTTGAGGAGGGAGGAGCCAAATCTTTGGCATAAATTTTCTCAGCGGGAAGAAAGGGATTCAAGTTTAAATTCATTGAGCTAAAAGGAGTAGGGTAGAGGGGAACCACCATAAATGATTTGCAGTGATCTCTTCTGAACTTGTTCTATTTTATCAGTTTCATCCAGCGTAAGGGCAAAGTGCCAAACCAGACAAGCATATTCAACTAAGGGACAGATGCAAGTGCAAAATATTAGTTTCAGCTTGTCCTTAGGAACTTGAGATTTTTTCAGGGTTTTTAGCATTTGGATTGCACTGTTAGCTTTTTTTACAATTGTCTTTGTATTCTCCCACCATGAGAGGTCAGAAGAAATCACCACACCAAGTAAAGTTATTTTACGACTTATTAGCTTGGAAGCAATAGGAGGTTCAAAAGACGGTTGAGTATTCCAAAGAAAAGAAAATATCATGACCAAGCAGCTTGAGGGATGTCAGTTCCTTTAGAACCAAAGTATCAGTAATCAGAATTGGTTCCATATTATGTGATACATCATATAAGGGAGGTGTAGGATATACAATACTGGGGTTGAACAAAAAAACAGAAGAGAAATATTGATTGAAAATTTCAACTTTAAGTTCAGGATCAGCAACTGATTTCCTATCAAGCAGGATATCTGGGATTGTGCGTCTGCTGCTACATTTTAGAGTGGCATAACCCCGGAAAGATTTAGTAACCTTAACTTCCTCTGCCAGTTTTTCATCAAACCTTCTCTTCAACACCTTTATTTGGTTTGTTGTTTGATTACAAAAGGATTTGAAGACTAGATAATTTTCTGTGGTCTTATTTTTTCTATAACAGTTCCATGCTCTGTGTTTTCTATTGATTAGCTTACTAATTTTAGTAGTTAAAAAAGGTAAACTTTTTGCCTGTTTTACCTAAAAATTCTGGTGCATGACTTTTCAACATTTAGAATTTCTGTTTTTACATTTGACCAACTCTCCTTAATATCATCAGTAGTAAGCTTTTTCCAGTTGACTTTGGCAAGTTTTTCAGAGACTATTTTGTAGTTTACATACTTTTGTTGCTTAGAGGAAGGCCGAATGGTAGGTAGACATAATTGAAATAATTACAACATGGTCACTGTTACCAACAGGCGTGGTTATAACATTCTTAATAAGATGGTTGGGGTTATTGAGTATAACCAGATCAAGAATGTTGGAGACTTGACCTTCCCTGTAACAAGTTGGTTGTGAGATTGTTTGACAGAGGGAATTATCAGAGAGGGCAGACAAAAAAGGAGAATCTCTATTACAAAAACCAGATCCATCTGATCCAATTGATTTCAGGAAGATTGAAGTCCCCCATAAGGACAAGATCATAGCTGGCAAAATTGGTTATCATGTGAGACAACATGGCAGCCAAATTAGACTCAGAGACCATAGCACAGGGAGCACTGGGGCTTCTATAAACAACACCCACTACAATTGAAGTTCTTTGATTGTGTAATTTAATCTACACAGACTCAATTCCATCCGAATTCAGAGAATTAAATGAGACTAACATTTAGTCCATCTCTTATATAAAGGCACACTCCTTGGTGGCAAAGGGGGGAATTCAGATTAGAAAATAGTTGATAATCATCAATTTTAATTTCATCAGGAGTTAAAACTGACAAGGTCTTTTTTGGTGAAACTTCTGTAATTGCAGCAACATCTACTCCTTCAGATTTTATATGAAAGGAAAGTTCAGAACGCTTATTAGGGTGGCTATCAACATAGAGCTAAGGAATCTCATTCCCTGAGAGGATGCAAGAACTAAAGGACTGGCAAGGTTGTTGGATACAGCACTACGAAATGACAAAGAAGAAACATCAGTTAAGCAAGTTGTTGTTGAAGAAATAAAAGAAGTGTCAGCATCAGAAAGGGAACTATTATTATTGTGTTCACTACTAGACCATTGAGAGACAGTATTAGGTGATGCAAATCCATAAACATTTAAACAATTATTAAAGGTAAAAGGAGGCACATACATTAGTGGGACATTGGAGCAGTTGGGGGGATTGCTCCAACTGGCAAGTTTTTTTAATGATGGCACCATTGCGAATTATCAAATCTGCTTCTCCCTTAGCTTTTCTGCATTTCAGCTTCTCAACTAGAGCTTTGTACTTTATGCAATTTACCTTAGGACTATCTCAATAAAAAATGATTGGTCCTTTTGTTTCAAAGGATTTCCGTATAATTTGCTTTCTAAATTCAATTGATGGAACAGAGAAGAGAAGAGGAGGGGCGGCTACCAGATGGTTGATTGCTATTAGAAAACCTTTTTACTTGGGCCAGGGGGGGGGCACCAATGTCAACTCCATAATTACGTAACAGATAATTGTACAGGAAAACTGCATCATCAGTCTGAGGGGGGGGGGGATACCATGAGCAACAATATTAAGACGTCTTTCAAAACGCTGGTGCTCTGAATTTGCTATCTGACAAACATCATATTCAGATAATTGGGCTGACAGAAGTTGAGACAACTTAGACGACACTGTAGATACCACTAGGTTCTGAACTGTTGAAGTAGAGCAAATTGACTGTAATGAATTTTCAATATATGATTGGTACCCTGTTTGCAATATTGCTAACTTGGGCAGAAATGTCACTTTTTATGTCAGTTCTCAGTTGGGAAAGAGTTTTTGTCAACTGACTAGTAGTTGCAAACTCCTGCTTAACATCTTTCCTGAAAGATTTCAAGGAATTATCCATAACTGACACTAGCTTATTTATCATAGCTTGCTCACTAGAGGGGGGAGGGTTAACTTTGCAGGCTGGACATGACCAGGAAAACTACCTTAAGTTGCATGTCCAGCAAGATAAGGTGGTGTTGAGCCTCCTTTAGAAATCTTGCTGTTGGTGTTTCAAGGTTCTGATTTGACATCCCAGTTCAGCCTCCATTCAGCATTGGCCCAGTCTTGATCAACTCCTTTCCTGAAGGCATCTAGAGTTTAAGATTGGACAGTGGCTTAGGACAGGCTGTTCTAGAGTAGGACAGAACAGACTGAGAAGAACTGTGGGCGCTCTTGCTTGATGAAACTGGGGGCCTGCAGCTTCTTGGTGTGTGTCCTCTTGTGGTAGTTGAGAAGGACTGGGAAAACACATGACTTAATAGGTCATTTTCTAGCAACTTACGAGTTGCTATTATGTCTCCTCTGTTCCTATGGTATACTAAGGTAGGGATTTTGAGTAAGGTGAGATGTTCCTTGTAAGATTTGTCTTGGAATGCAGAGATAAGCTTAGTTGATCTTCTTTAGACACTCTCAAGTACATTCACATCCATCCTATAGTACAGAGAGGCTAAGGTCATGCCAAATTCCAGGTGAGGATGGACCATGGCTTTGTACAGTTTTGTAATCACTCCTGACTTCCTGGTGGTAAATGTTTGCTTTATGAGGCCAAGGGCATGATTTGCTCTTGCAACTTGAGCTTGTGTGTGGCAGTGAAACTTCAGCTCACTGTCAACAATAACCCCCAGGACCTTCTCCTCACTGACTGCCTCAAGCTGGGTGTCTCCTATGTGATATGCAAGTTTTGGATTATTGTGTCCAAGATGTAGAACTTTACATTTTAAGGCATTGAACTGTAGACAGTGTGTCCAGATCTTCTTGCATAGTTGATATTTAGGTCGTTCCAGGCCAATCCTAGGAGCTTGCAGTCATCAGCATATAGCATCAAAGGATTCTTCAGGTTTGTTGTACAGTCATTGATGTACATGCTGAATAATGCGGGCCCCAGGATGGTGCCCTGTGGCACTCCACTTGTGACTGGTAGCAGTTCAGAATAGACAGCATTGCCATTGCAGTTGTACACCAACACCCTCTGAGTCCAGCCAGTTAGAAAGGCTTCTATCCAAGCTACTATATCTTCATGCACTCCATATGCCTTTAATTTCAAAATTAGTAGTTGGTGTTGAACTTTGTCAAAGGCTTTGGCTTGGTCTAGCAATATGACATCCACCGGCTGACCAGTATCCAAGAGTCTAGTCACAAAATCATATGACTCAATTAGATTAGTATCAATTGAGTGGCCTTTTTAAAAACCATGTTGGTTTTTGCTAAGCAATTGTTTTTTCTTAAGGTGGGAGACCAGTGCATTGTTTATGATACCCTCAAGTACTTTACATACAACTGATGTTAGACTTATAGGCCAATAGTTACTAGCAAGATCCCTTCTCCCTTTCTTGAGTATTGTCTTGATGTTGGCTTGCTTCCAATCATTTGGAAGTGAGGGAAATCTCAAACATCATAGCAATTAGTTTGGCAAAGTATTCAGCAGTTTCTTTTTAACAGTCTTGGGTGTAGGTAATTGGGTCCAGCAGCATTGTTAGCCTCAAGTTTTTTTAGCCTCTTCTTAACATCTTCTTTACAAATAATTGCCATGACCATTGGTTCTGGGATTAGTTTTTCTGGTGGAGAAAGTGGTATGTTGGACGTGGGTAGGGCAGAGAAATCAGTACTAAAACTGGAATTCAGGTGGTATGCTTTTTCTTTTGTACCTGAAGCTTTTTTAACATCCTCTCTCATTAGATCTGGGATATCTCGTCTAGATGGGTTAGCTGCAGAGACATGTTGCCAAAATATCTTTGGGTTTTGTTTTGAGTTAGCTGCAATTGCATCTTTGTGGTCCCTCATAACCTTCTGAGTTAAATTTCTTAGTCTGTTTCTACATTTCTTAAACCTGTCATGGTGGTCATCACATTTACATTTTACATACTTGGCCCAAGCTCTTTTCGTTTTCTTCATTGCACTTTTTACTTCTTTTGGTAGGTATGGGAGTGTTTTAGGCAGTAGACAACAATATTCTTGGGTGTTTTTCTTTTCAGCATCTAAGACTGTTACCTTAAACATTTCCCATCTTTTCTCAATGTCCCCACTATTGACTATATCCTCCCATTTAATCCTGGATAGGTCCTGCCTTATCTGCTCATAGTCCATAAAGGATTTCTTTATCATGTTCTCCTTCTTATTATTTATCTGTATCTCAGTCAAGATACAGACATGGTCACTGCTTCTAAGAGCAAGATGGTAAGAAATAGAGAGAACTCGTTCAGAATCATTTGTGATAAATAAGTCAAGTAAGGAGGGTTGTTGTTGGTGCCTGAATCGTGTTGGTTGGTCTACAATCTGTATCAGTAGGTTGTCAGAAAGGGAATTTGTTTTGACACAAGATGGGCTACTTTCAGGGGGGTATCCTATTCCTTCAACCCAATTAACATCAGGCATATTAAAATCTCAAAACAAAAAGACAGTTGAGTGCTCATTGGAACTCATTTTGGACACCAGGTCAGATATGGATAGATGTGAAATAAATTGATCAGGGGCTGATGGACTTTGGTCCAAACAAACATTTTCAACCCAACTACTAGTGGAATTAATAAGAGGGTAACTCACAGTTTTAGCTTTCAGTTCAGTTCTGCAGTATATTGCTACTCCTCTGCAACATTCAGAGTTATCCAAATTGCTACACAAGTTGAATCCAGGGATTTGAATGTGAGATTCCTCTAGCTTGTGCACTGAGTTGTTTGGGCAAATTTCACAAACACAAATAATGTCCACATTAAGATCAAAACAAAAAGCTTTCAGTTCAGCAAGTTTTGGGGCAAGAGTATCAGAATTTGTGTAAAGCACACAAAATGATTTTTCGGATTTGTTTATCTTTGTAGCACTGTTGTGAATACCAGGAATTTCATTTTCGGAAATGATTTTGCTTTCACTGTCCAAATCGGCACTTAGAAAAACGTCATTGGTTGATTCCAGTGATTCTGTGCTTTCATAACTTGTTGAGTCCATGGAACTTCCAACGCTCTTTTGCTCCCTGTAGCATTATCTATTATATTTGCTTGTGCTTGCTTATGTATTACTTGTGTATACTTTTGCTTATATTGCCTGCTTGTGCTTATTGTGCTTATTTATTATAGGTGCTTGGGTCTAAATTAAATTATTGAATCAAAGAATTCTACATGGTGTCAGAAGTCATGGATATAAGTCAACCATCAATCAACTGGAACACCGATGATCTTGCTTCTGAATGGACCAAGTTCGAGAGTCATGCAACACTGATGCGCGAAGGTCCCCTTGCTGAAAAGTCAGAGAAAGTGCTATGTGCCTACCTTCTCATATGGGTTGGTAATCAAGGGCGAGAGAAATTCAGAACATTTGAGCTCAAAGAAGCAGATAAAGACAAATTCAAGGTGTATTTGAAAAAGTTCAGAGAGTATGCAGCCCCTAAGAAAAACCAAGCGTTTTCACGCTACATCTTCCAAAAGCGAGACCAAAGAGACACTGAAAATGTTGAGAAATACATAACAGAACTAAAAATTCTAGTCAAACCAGCTGGATATACTAATGAAAGTGAGATGGTGAGAGACAAAATAGTATGTGGAGTGACAAATCCTAGACTGTGTGAGAAACTCTTGGGAATTGGTGACACTCTCACACTTACCCAAGCTGTCACAATTTGTCGTGCACATGAATCAACCCAAGCGCAACTCAAAACATTTGAACACAAAGAAATCAAGCAAGAAGTGGATGCCATTTCAAAAAGCAAATACTATCCGCCTCATAAGAAAACAGAGTGCTACTTCTGTGGTGGCACATACTCTCCCCAACACATATACCCTGCTAAAGGAAAAACCTGCTCAAAGTGCAAAAAGAGTAACCACTTCGCCAAAGTCTGCAGAAGCAAGGCAGTGAATGCTGTTGGCAATGGTGCCCCAGAGAGCCCTAGTTTCACTAGTGAATTGCAAAATCAGGAAGAAACCGAGGTATTTCTATATACAATTGGAAAAGACTCCAGCAGTGATGAAGTCTTTGCAGAAATATCTGTCAGTAGAGAGCTGAAGATCAAATTTAAGGTTGACACTGGTGCTCAGGTCAACATACTCCCATCACAATACTTAAGTAAACTGTCAGAAGCTATCTGCTTAAGTAAAGCCAAAGCTATCCAAAGCCACTCAACAACTCACCACCTACTGTGGGTCATCCATACCCTACCTTGGGGTATGCAGCCTGTCATGCAGCTACAAAAATGGACCTATACAATCACATGTATTCTACATAGTCAAATCAAATACCACACCCATAATTGGCCTCAAAACAAGCAAAGACCTGAACCTGATCAAACTTGTTCTGAACATTGAACAGTCCCCAGAATCTGAAAATGTTAACGTGTTTAAGGGCATAGGGAAAGTTGAAACAGAATGTGAGATACATCTAAAGGACAATGCAACCCCAACTGTACACCCAGCTGGAAAAGTACCACTAGCCATGAAAGAGAAGCTTAAAAACGAACAAGATAGGTTGGAATCCCTTGACATCATTGAAAAGGTTAGTGAACCAACAGATTGGGTAAATGCCATGGTAATGGTTGAGAAAAAGGATGGAACTGTCAGATTATGTATTGACCCCGTGGACCTTAATAAGGCCATAAAACGCCCACACTACCCTATCCCAACCTTTGAGGATGCTGTTGACGAGATAGATGGAGCAGCTATTTTCAGCAAGTTAGATGCTCGCTCAGGCTATTGGATACTACCACTCTCTACCCAATCTTCATACCTAACAACCTTCAGCACAATATTTGGACATTACAGGTGGAAGAGATATCCTTTTGGCCTTGTGTCAGCGCAAGATGAATTCCAGAGGAAAATGGAAGAAGCGTCTGAAGGTCTTAAAGGCATCAGAATACTTGTGGATGACATCTTAGTATACAGAAAATCCCACAAAGAGCATGATAAAAGGCCTACTGCAGTTCTCAACAGAGCTAAAGAAACAGGAATTCGATTCAACAAAGACAAATGCCAATTTGCAAAACATCAGGTCAAATACTTTGGACATATCATCGGCAAAGAGGGAATAAAGCCTGATCCTGAAAAAATAAAAGCAATGAAGGCTATGCCGAATCTCAAGTCAAAAGAGGAGCTTCAGACGTTACTCGGAATGTTTAATTTTTTTTTTTTTTTTTATTAAAATACATACCTGATATATCTTCAAAGAACAAGCTATTGATAGACCTGAATAAAGCCACAGAATTCAAGTGGGAAGCGGTCCACGAATCATCGATGGAAGTAATAAAAAGGTCTACATCAGACAGCTTATCTTTTTTTGAACATGATTGCAAAACACTGAACCTTAAGGTCGATGCATCGAAACACGGGCTGGGAGCTGAACTATCCTTGAAAGGTAAAATATTTGGTTTTGCTTCACGGGCGCTAAGCAAGACAGGCAGAACTGTTCACAGATGGAAAAAGAGCTGTATGTCATCGTTTTTGGATGCAAACACTTCCACCACTACATCTATGGTCGCAAAGTCTTTGTTACAACTGACCATCGCCCACTAGAGACTATCCTGTCGCGCCCACTCCATGAAGCACCCGCCCGGCTTCAGCGAATGATGATACAGATTCAGCCCTACAACTTAGAAGTCCGATACAGCCCTGGAGCAGAAATACCAATACCTGATGCACTGTCACGTCTTCACTTACCTGACATGTACAATAATTTACATAACGACATTTATTTTTATGTCAATACTGTGTTTAAATCCTTACCCGTGAGCGACTCTAAACTTGAGGAAATCCAGCATGAAACACGCCATGATGCCCAACTAGCAACACTCACATCCCTTGTACATGATGGTTGGCCGTCAAAACGTCAGTCTTGCCCAATGGAAGTTTTGGCCTTCTGGAATATCCAGCACGAACTGAGTGTCCACGACGGTCTGCTATTGAAAGGCCAGCGGATCATCATACCTCACACGCTGAGAACTAACATTCTACACCAACTCCACCATGCTCACCTGGGAATAGACAAAACTAAAATGTGCGCAAGAATGATCATATACTGGCCAAAGATGAATGCTGATATAGAGAGGTTTGTCCAGAATTGTGAAATATGTTCGAAGTTTGCTGCCAACAACCAGAAGGAACCGCTAAGAAGCAGCCAGATACCATCAATCCCATGGCAACACCTCGGTATTGACCTATTCGAGTGGAATAGAGCATGCTACCTCATAATCAGTGATTATTATAGCAGGTTTTTTGAAGTTGAAAAATTGCCAAGCCAAACTTCGTCCACCATTATAGAAAAAATGAAAACCATTTTTTCACGTTTTGGGATTCCCCAGCTCATATCCTCTGACAACGGTCCACAACTGTTCTCCCAGGAATTCAAAGATTTTGCTCAGTCCTGGGGAATCAGCTTGAAAACATCTAGCCCCATATACCCAAGATCCAATGGGCTTGTTGAAAAGTCGGTTCAAATATGAAAGCAAAGGCTCACCAAACCAAAAGAAGTTGGAACTGATCCCCATAGCGCTGTTTTGGAATATAGGAACATCTCAGTTGACACATATGCTTCTCCAGCCCAGCTTCTAATGAGTCGCCAGCTCCAGTCAATCCTGCCATCAACGTACCAACAGCTAAAACCCAGAATTGTTCCAACAAAAGATTTCATGCAGCACAGGTTGGTTGAACAGAATAGGCAGAAATCTTACTATGACAAATCAGCAAAGCAACTCCTGGAACTTCAGATGGGTGAAAAAGTATTTTTCCAGAAAATGGCAAATAGCTCTTGGACAAAAGCCAAAATCATTTTGCGACATGAAAATCCTAGATCCTACGTTGTTGAAACTGCTGATGGATCTAGGCTGCAAAGAAACAGAACCCATATCTCTCAACACCATTTCCCTACCCCCTCATCACCGGGCACCCAAACAACTCAAAACAAAAACAATGACAAAGCCTATCTGGACCACTTCCGCGCAGCAAATTCGGCAAGTTATCCTTATCCACCAGAAGAAATCCACGAAATAGATCAGGATTCATGCAAAGAAAAGACGCCACGGTCGCGAAACTCATCAGCACACATCAGACCTGCCTCCCCGTGCCATATGGACGTTACACCACTCCCTTCTGTATTAGAGATCTTGCCCCGGACCCGCAGTGGCAGAGTGATTAGACAAATAACACGGCTTGATATATAGATCTGGTTAAGTGCGAAGAAGGGCGATGTAGCATTATCTATTATATTTGCTTGTGCTTGCTTATGTATTACTTGTGTATGCTTTTGCTTATATTGCCTGCTTGTGCTTATTATGTGATTATTGTGCTTATTTATTATAGGTGCTTGGGTCTAAATTAAATTATTGAATCAAAGAATTCTACACTCCCTATATACACTATTTACATGAGGCTGTTCCAGATTTAGTGCTCCATCTGTTTTGATTGCACAGGGAGTGGTAACCCAAAGGTGCCCCATTTTTAAAACAATGACCCCATTTCTAATTCCTAGATTCTGCTTGCCCACAGCAGCACATCTTTTTATCTCATCCACTAGTTCCTTTCTTTTCTGGCAGTCCTCTTTGGAGGTATCTGCATAAAAGACTACATCACCTTTTTTGGTGTGGGAAAGCTTAAGGATTTCTGCTTTCTTGTTACTTGAACTAATAGAAAACAATGTGGGATCAGGCCTCGCAGCAGCAGGGGTTCTAGAATCAGCAGAGTTTTGAGCTTTTGGTAAGCGTCGAATGTTTGTGATGCTGTCAACGTTAACCCTGAACTCATTTTTGTATGAATTGTTCATTGTCTGCTTGAGGTGGTATGCCATATGCAATAAGGTTCAGGTGTCTGTTGTATCTGTCTTGTTCCTGCCTGACAATTTTACAAACATTGGTTTCTAATTTCTCAGCAACAACACAACCTGCTATGTCTGCAGCTTCAGATACCTACACTTTTGTCTTGACACTCTTGTCAAGATCTTGAATTTTGGCTTTAACAGAGTCCAAAGACACGCTCATGTCCTGTTTGAGTGAGCCAAACATGTCCTGCATTTTGTCTTGGTGCTCATTCAATACAGTTTTAAGAACATCTTGAACACTTTGTTTGGCACTTCTGGCCATACTGGCCTTACACATGGGGTACACCCATACACTTCCCAGTCTAAGATTTATTTTGGTAAAAATGTCATATTCCATGTCTGACATTGAGAAGCACTCAGCACAGAGCCACTTGTCACATTCATTGCACTGAATGGCTCTAGAGATTTCATCTAATGCACAGCCATCTACTGCGCATCTGTCACAGTTTTTTTGGGCGTTACTGTTTTTGGCTGTTTAGAGGCGGTTTTTCCAGTGTTTTTTGGTAACATCATGAGATCAAGGCAAAGCTGCTGGCAAGGAATTTGCTCAAGAGATGGCAATAATGGAATTCAGGTAAGTGTCCTTTCTTTCACATGGATTTTTTCATGAAAATTTGGCAAAACCGGCATTACAAGCTTTAAAGATTTAATGGTAGATGAGACCCGTGGGAAATGCAACACACAAATCACATTATCCTAGCAATTTAAGGATGAAAAAATCCTGCTAGTACTGTACAGCCTCTTGAATGTTTGTTGTTGCTCACTTCTGCATAAGCTATCTCCAAAAAATGCAGCCCAAAATATATTGTCAAAAATGTGCAAAAAGTGGCTGGGTCACTGATCTATGGTGGTAATGAAATACAACAATTAGGCAAATTTGTCAACTATGCAATATTTGGCAACTATGTAACCTCACTTATCCAGAAGAGACAGATACACAGATGGTTTTGTTTACAACAGATACACTTGGGTTTGTTTACAGAAAACATAAACAAAAGGAGACAAACACTAAGGAGGATCAATTAAATTGACAATAAAGGTAATATTAAGCGGAAAATATCACACAATATGTAAGAAAATGTTTTTGTCTCATAAATAAGGCATATACTCCTCTTTTCAAATTTCACATAACCAGTTGCTGTTGAGTTAAGCCTCTATATTTTTGTAAGGCATTGCATCATCTTAGTTAATAATTTATATTCTCTAGGGGACAGGTCCAGACATTTACCACAGATCCGCTTCTCACTATATCACACTCAATAGCAGAGGACCCTTCACCCAGTTCTGTAAAAAAGGCAGCACATTTGTCATTGCCTTTAATTGGGCTAATATGTTTTCTTTTAGCTTTGCTGGACATTATATATCAACTAAGTCAGGGAATAAAACCAAACAGGCTCAGGCTATATGCTAGGCTACCCAAAGCTAGACTACCACAACAGAACTAATCAAAGGTGACCAAATTACACTGCTCTTCTATTTCAGAATAGGGATGGAATGACAATTCTTGGCTAAGGACATGAGAGGTAACTTATAAGTGTAGGATCTAGACCTAGATGGATATATAAAAGATCTATAAAGGGGATAAATTTTTTGTTGTGTAGCACTTCTAATATATCATTGACATAGCCTATGCAACAAAAAATCAGGGTATGGCTGAGAGCAAGACATTAAACTCTTAAAAAAAATTCTTTGGGAATTTCAGGAAGGCCTGAACCCCCTCTAAGTAGCCTACCAAAGCCACTGTTGTTAAGGTAGGCCTATTCATCTAGGCTTGATGGCTCTGGTTAGACTAAATAAAATCATTAAAGGGGGAGTCTGGGAATAGATTGTCAAAAACATGGACAAAACCATAAAAATGAACATAAAATTAGCTATTTAGAATGTATCATTTTTGTCCTAGCATGTCTCCTTCTGGAAAGCTGCTATTCTTTACCTCTAACTTTTATGATGTTTGCTTTTGAGGGCACAGGCCACTAAAATAGAAGTATGTGTTTCCTTCAGATGTGGTCAGGTAAATATTTACCAAATCATAGGCTATTATTGAGTTTCAAATAAAGTGAATAGCCTTTACCATTTGATGCCTTTTTTTATGCTGATTACATATAGCCTATAACAATCATTTCTATTGGAAATGAATTTTAACCCCCCCCCCTATATATGTCAATTCAGGACATATATTTGCACATATGGGGGTGGGGGTTAGGTTAGGGGGGCTGAAATTCATTTCTGATAGAAATGATTATTATATTTGTAATCAGCATAAAAAAAGGGGGTCAATATATACCAAATCATATTATTGAGTTTCAAATAAAGTGAATACACCATTCGATGCTTTTTTTATGCTGATTACAAATATAATAAGCATTTCTATCAGAAATGGATTTCAGCCCCCCCCCACTATATAGGCTATACCTAACCTTCCTAACCCTGAATTGGCATACATAGGGGGGGCTGAAATTCATTTCCAATAGAAATGCTTATTATATTTGTAATCAGCATAAAAAAAGGTATTGAATGGTGTATTCACTTTAGTCCTAACTTAATAATATGATTTGGTATATAATGACCAGCATTTTTATCGGAAATGAATTTCAGCCCCCCCCCCCATATAAGCTATACCTAACCCAACCCTGAATTGGCATATATAGGGGGGGCTGAAATTCATTTCCGATAGAAATGCTAATTATATTTGTAATCAGCATAAGAAAAGGCATCAAATGGTGTATTCACTTTAGTCCTAACTCAATAATATGATTTGGTATATAAGACGGCATCAAATGGTGTATTCACTTTATTCCTAACTCAATAATATGATTTGGTATATATTTACCTGTGGTCAACCAAAACTAATTTACCACAAATAACATTCATTCACATGGCATTACCTAGGCCTTCCAACTAGCCTAATTTCCAAGGAAGCAAGAAGCCTGGCATCTATAATTTTACCACAACCTTTTCCGAGCAAAAATTTGAAGTAGCTTTAAACATAGAACCAAGCAATAGAACAAACCATTTTATATTTTTGCAACCTAAACACAATAGTTCAACATGGAAATTATCTATAGGCAATTTCAGCGTACTTTTCTGTTTGAACAAGATACTTCAAAAGAATTTAACAGATGTCAGTAGCGTCAATTAATACCGTCTAGAGTGCGATGGAAACTTGGACTGCAGTTGACTAGTTTTAGCAAAGAGCCAAACTTCAATAGAACAGACTCCAAACGCACTTCTTGATCCACATATATTCTGTATGGTATCCCATAGCTCGATCCCGGTATTCCTCTTTAGATGCAACGATTCATCCATAGGGGACGGTAAAGTGGATTCAAAAGGTGAATCTTTCAGAAATGGTGAAATTGGATCGGTTATTTTCGAACCTACTTAAATAAAATGATTTTGAATCTCATTATAAACCGCAAAACTATTTGAAGGTATGGCCCCATTTACTAGGAATTCAGATGATAGTATATTAGGACTCTGACCCATAACACTACGGATTATTTGCCAGGTCTTCAGTGGGTTACTTTCTGCTTCCTTAAATTTCATGTTAAAATACCTTTTATAGCCCCACTGAGAAGATTATTCAATCCCATTATGAAGAAAACGGAGTTGTTCTTTATCCGCAGATTCTAAAGCTTGTAACTTAGATAATCTGTCTCTTACATTTGTTTTCCAAAATGTATCTCATGTTATCCATGGCTTCATTCCATTATGTCTTCGTTCTTTCATATTTTTAGTAAATCCCGCTTCCTTAGCCATTTCCAATAACTTACCATAAAAAAGCGCAAATTACTATTTGGACCATTTTCCTCTCCAAGCCGGGACATACAATCAATTTGAACCAAATTATTATTTAATTTTAAGATGGAATTTTGATAGAAGAATAACAGCCCTTTTACTCAAATCAGAATTTACTCGCTTATGAGTAAAAACCTTAAATTCAGCAAAAACACCAAAGTGGTCAAATTCAACATTCACAACAACTCCTGGAGATCTAAAAGGTACATTTGAAAATATATCGTCTAAAAGCTTTGCAGACGTCCTAAAAACTTTAGCAGGCATGTTAATCGTAGGGACTAAACCATAAGACAGACATAGGTTTTAAGGTTGAGAGGTTACCGAAGACTCAATATTTAGGATGTTGATGTTGAAACAACATAGAAAGAAACAAGACTTATTGCTAAATTACATTTTCACGAGCTGTTCATGAAAATTCTCAAGAATTCATGGATAGGGATAGAGGGAGTCATGTACAAAATGACTAAATATGCATTAACATTATTTAATCTAGCTTGCAGAACTAGTGTTTCACACACCATTTCATTATATTTGCTCAGATCATTACAGATTTTCACGTGCACATCTTCACGGACATAAGCTGCAAGACCCCCGTGCTGACGTAGCTCTCAGTTCCGTTTAGACAAAATACGCTCCGGTATATCCAAAAGAGTAAATTTTCGAATACCCAGCCAAGTTTCCGTTAAAGCAAGCACATGGAAGGAATTAACATTAGCTATATTAACTAGAAAATGAAAAGTTGCATTATGGCCTTGGTAATTCAACTCAAAAATTCTAAAATCCTGTGATCCACTATGTTAGCACCCAACATCATTAAAATTATAATTCAATACAAATTTAGTATCTTCAGGGGGTTCCGAAACCAGAACAATAAAATTCAAATCCCTATTTTACTTTAATTAAAACAATCATAAAAAATTGCCCTCTGATTTCTTACATAAACTATGCTATAAGCCCTCAGAAAGAACAAGTTCTCTAACCACTATCTAGTAAAGAACTAAATGGTATGTGGCGTCGAATAGGGTGAATACCAGTCACAATTAAATATACGCTTCAAACTCTAATAACATAATAATAAAAAAAATCAATGACAAAAATGAAAATGAACACTAAAGAAGAAAAAAACAAAAAGCACAACTTTTAGACTAAGGCAAACAGAAAAAGTAATCCTTATCAATTATAAAAAAAAACATGCAGCATAACCACGCGCAAAGGTAACCAAACACTCTCAACCAATTATTATTACTACAAACTATTTCATAGCTTTTGATGGTATAATTCTCTGAATCATGATTATTAAAAAACACTCAATTATTTCGCTTGAATCAACCCCTTTCACTACGCTCACCATAATTTTGTCTAGTGACTGGTTTAGCAAGTTCATCAATTGGATAATTTTGAAAATATTTAACTATCAATCCGTCAGAGTGTCTGATTTGCAAATAAAGCGGGAATGATTTAGATACCCTTACATCACAATTCGCATCACGTAACTGGGATCACTTACTAAGTAGGGCATTTCCGGCTAGGCATAACTGGGGGTTGCATCATCACTAAGAAACAAATCCTCGAATGGACCAATAATCTTATTTTTTAGTTTGTTTGCAATACGTGATTCGCCTATTCTTAAGGATAAGGAAAGGATAACTCACTTACCCTTTTACTGGTTACCCTTTCACCGTTACTCTGAAAGAGTCAATTTATATTAGTTTTGTGTTTTGTTTTAAGGTTTGGTATTTTATATTTTATTAGTATTACTCTGCACTAAGGACGGTCAAGTGGAGGTCTTGATCAAAATATTTGCATAATTTAAAAATTTTTTAACTGGCTGTTATTGTCCTTGTTTTCTCTTTTTCCCATGATTTTATGTTTTGTTATCACACTTGATAAATTTAAAGGGTGGAACTGCAGGCTGCTCATGGCCAACTTTAATAACATCTTTAAACAGATTAGTAGCAGCGTTTTCTTTCTCACTAGCTATATCCAAACAATTATATATTTTACCCCTCTGATCAATTTCCATTCTAGAAACCCTATCCGACAAATCTAAAGCTCCCTGTGACTGGACCTTAGCTTCATCGACAAGAACTGGTATTTGGGATTTCAAAGATGTATTCTCATTCGATAGAAATACCACTTTAAAATCTTTGCTAGCAGCTTTAGAATATTGCCCCGGTTAGGATACCTCTAATTTGGAAACACTAACGCCTAACGCTGTTAGCTTATCATTCACAATGTTAAACTTCTTTTTATTTTCTTGAATGTATACCAGTATTTGTTTAAAATTTAGTTTCAAAGTATTCATGGTAACTTTGGCAATCGTACTTCCGGTGCTAGTAGCTTTCGAACTCAATGGTTCTCAGGGTCTTCACCAAGATGATTACATTTGCGATGACGCCCCATACCAAATTAAGATTAAAGAGATTCACCAACCTCTAGTGGAATCAATTATTTGCCCAGGGTGATCTTAACATGCTGTTCACTTTAGGCATTAGTTGCTGGCACGGTTAACACCATGCAGCAACATCAACATGAACAGTAGCTAAATAATTTTATCAGCTCTCTAGTGCATAAATAATCACCACAGCAGCAAAATAAGAAAGGCTCCATAATTTCCTAAAATAAACTGACTCCACTGCATACTGACAATAAGCACACTTGCGCAAACTATGCTATTACTCAAGCAAGAGCATAATGATGACTGTTAACAAATTAGCATAAACATTAGGCATCCCGAGTGAAGTCTTACTCAGTCAATCGTATAATAATTCCATGTGAGCGCTAAATATCCATATTAATTCAAGCTTTGATTTTATAATAAATTATCCCTTTTTACTTGCAATATAATACAGTTGAGAAAGGTATTTTTAGATGGATAGATGCTCATTGTACGTTTGCTGAATAAAGGCCTGGCTGGTGTAAAAACGAGCCAAGTCCATAATCAACTTAAAAACGAAGTATTACGTTGAGCCTCACTTGGTAGAACTTTGAGCCTAGTCAAAGATGCATATTTTCAGAGACTTGTCGGTCTTGAACAATTTAGGTACTACTAGCAGGACTTAGGTGAGATGGTGTGAGAGCCAGCCTGCCGGCAGACTCTGTACAATATGAGCCTTCATCCTGGGGCGGATATAGGATTTTTTAGGTTGATCCTAACTTGCGTTAGGAGAAAGTTTTTTAGGTTGATCCTAACTTGCGTTAGGAGAAAGTTTAATTAACGAAGTCTTGCGTTAATTAAGTAAATTACACTACTTTAGACTACGTTAGGCCCCCCCCTGGAATCGCCACTGCCTTGATATGGCTGGCTGTGAAAGTAAACTAACTCCTGATTTGGTGCATAAAGAAGCTGACTAATATATTCAAAAAAAAAATTCAAATGGATTCTGACATTTTAGTAAGAAAACTAAATGATGGTTAGAAATGGTGAGCCTATTAAAATATTTTTTTTTGGCTACCTTGTCCTTCTGCGCTTGCTCAGTATGTTACAAGCGGATTTGGATAATATATTAACCCCGTTCTTTAGCACTAAGATCTTACATTATTCTGCACATATTACCGTTCTTTAGTTCATCATTGTTCTAAGATCTTACAGCTCACAGATATTAGCAAAAAGTGGATAGAATTCCATTTTGCTGCCACATAGAACAATAATGAAAGGATGTTAATGATTTGACTCATCATTGTTCTTAGACCACTGGTCAGAGCAGAATGATGAAGGACGTTGGAAAAGAACGGTATAAGAAGCAAGATTTTAGTCCGACGATTTCCCTTAAAAGCGCTCTTTGTCGAAAGATCTTAGCACAATCATGAGCAAAAGAACAGCCCTATTATTCAATTGACTCTCCAAGTTTCTCCTCGTGGTGAAACTTTATTTCTGCTATTTGAGGAGATAGTCACTACCAGGGTTGCCGTACACCCAACGACAATCCATGGCATTTTCTGAGGCATGTTCTAAGATCTTACATCTCACAGATATTAGCAAAAAGTGGATAGAATACCATTTTGCTGCCACATAGAAAAATAATTAGAGGATTTTGATGATATACTCATCATTGTTCTTAGACCACTAATCAGAACAGAATGATGAAGGACGTTGGAAAAGAACGGTATAAGAAGCAAGATTTTAGTCCTAAGATTTCCCTTAAAATTGCTCTTTGTCGAAAGATCTTAGCACGATGATGAGCAAAAGAACAGCCCTATTATTCAGTTGACTCTCCAAGATTCCCCTCGTGGTGAAACTTTATTTCAGCTATTTGAGGAGATAGTCACTACCAGGGTTGCCGTACACCCAAAGACAATCCTTGGCATTTTCTGATGAAGTTTGGACCAGCAATTGCTAACACCTGTTTGAAATTTAGCTCCTGTGACGCTTCCCATGGCTCATATATTTCGAGCTCATATCACTAATATCAGAGAGAATAGGTGCGTGTGACATCATCCTACTTGAGTGGAGAAGCCGAAACAAGACATTATAACTTTTTGAAGGAATTTTGTTAATTTTTATGATTAAACGGTAAAAATATGTATAAGAAAGACTATGGCGCTTATGACAGAATGCCAACTAATATGTCGGTTTTCTACTGTTAATGTTCCTATAACCTTGTCCTTAGAATTCAAATAGATTTGTTTTCAATTGAGTGACAACCTTGGTAGTAACTATCTCCTTACGTAGTAGAAATAAACTCTGTAGTGGTATTTTTGGACCTTTGGAGAAAGACTTTTAGGATTTCAGGCAGGATAATGGAGGAAAAGAAAGTAGAACCCCTGATTTCGATACCATACATGGGGAATGAAGCAAAAACTCGAGGTATGTGAAATATGTCACACACTAGGTATTATAATTCTTTTATCCAAACAAATGGGTGGTACTGAAGTGAAAAGAAATAAAACATGGATAATTCTTAAAGGTGATAAAATCTTATGGAAGCATCACTTAGGTGTATATGTACTTTAGGTAGTAGGAGCTTTTTGTCCCCAGAGCCCAAATTCATGTTATAACAGCATTAAATTCAGAAAAACGTATCCTCTCAGGTCTGACACTGTGGAATCTGGTGAAATAAAAAAAAAACATTGGAAGAAGTTTGCTGTTCAGAAATAGATAATAAAGAAGCTGTTGCAATCAGCGATGGCTTCTTTATTTTAAGGAAAGAAAGGTTTTATTCAATTTCGGCTATTTGAAGAGATAGTCACTACCAGGGTTGCCGTACACCCAAACACAATCCATGGCATTTTCTGATGAAGTCTGGACCCGCAATTGCTAACACCTCTTTAAAATTTAGCTCCTGTGACGCTTCCCATGGCTCATATATTTCGAGCTTATATCACTAATATCAGAGAGAAAGGGTGTGTGTGACATCATCCTACTTGAGTGGAGAAGCCGAAACAATACATTATAACTTTTTGAAGGAATTTTGTTAATTTTTATGATTAAACGGTAAAAATATGTATAAGAAAGACTATGGCGCCTATGACAGAATGTCAACTAATATGTCGGTTTTCTACTGTTAGTGTTCCTATAACCTTGTCCTTAGATTCCAAATAGATTTGTTTTCAAAAGTGAAAAGAATTAAAACATGGATAATTGTTAAAGGTGATACAATCTTATGGAAGCATCACTTAGGTTTATATGTACTTTGGTTAGTCGGAGCTTTTTGTCCCCAGAGCCCAAATTCATGTTAAAAACAGCATTAAATTCATAAAAATTTATTCTCTCAGGTCTGACACTGTGGAATCTGGTAAAATAAAAAAAAAAAAAAACATTGGAAGAATTTTGCTGTTCAGAAACTGATCATGAAGAAGCGGTTGCAATCAGCAATGCCTTCTTTTTTTAATTAAAGAAAGGTTTTATTCATCAACAATAAAAATAAAATAAACCTGAAGTATTCTTTCTTGCATTATTGACTGTACCGAGGTAGCAAAAAACTGACACTTGAAGTTAAGTTTGATTTCGTCACTAACGAATTAGACGCTGCAATACAAGCTCTAGACATAGGCGACCAATCAGCAAATATGGAACCAGACTTATTAGTCAGTCCGAGAAATTCATATCTCTGAAAGTGCCGAGAATGAAAGAAGTAGAATCTGAAGCCGAAAGTTACAGCAAGCTGGAACCGTAAGAGTTGAGCACAATTCTGGTCGCAAGAAAAAAAATTTCAAAGTCAGAAAAGCTGAAGCTTATCAAACTAGGACCGTTTCAGCAAAAAATGAATTTAAAAAATAAACGAAGAAATCCAATTCCAGAGTTCCAAACACCAGTTGCGGTTTGAAAGAAACTGGTACATTGAGTAGCGGAACCTAGAGTATAATGTTGAGAAAGATTTTGCCTACTGCCTTGCCTATTCGTTGTTTCCAACTAGACCTGAGCGTAAATACAGAAACAAAGAAACATTATTTATAACATTAACTAGAAACTTACACAAAATGCGAAGCACGGGTGCCAGGGCTGAAATGCTCGTCACTCTATTCCAATCAAATGGTCACAAAGCTTTTGTAGGTGGTCCCATTTATTTTATAAAGTGAGATAAATCATTGCCAAGCTTAGTTAACAAGGAGAAACTAATGAAAGATATAGAGTCAGAAAAAGGAAGGGAAAGAGGGCGTCGCATTATATACATGTTGCTAGATGTTACCACCACTGTAGGTAAACAAGGGCTTGTATTTCGTGGGAAGAATCATGACGGGGAAAATCACGTTGAGTTAGCTTTTCTTCTTAGAAGACACAGCATCAAAATAAACCATCAAATGAAGAACCAGATGAAGCCGAATGTCACGTAGTAGCTAATCACGAATGCCAGGTAGTAGCTAATAGTAGCTAATATAAAGTAGCCAGGTAGTAGCTAATATAATATCGGGTAGTAGCCAAAATAAGTTAATTGCAATTGTTGGAACAGAGCTAGTTCAAAAAATCGTAGCAGAAGTTATTGAAGCTGACTTCTTTGACATCTTCGCAGACGAAACACTCGCTGTCAGCCATATAGAGTGTTTAGTTGTAGGTGAACAGTACATTGATAGAGAGGTAGCTGATAAAGAGAGTTTTTTCTTCAATGTAGATTCTGAGTTAAAAAAAGGATCCGATATAGCAGAAGAAACTCTACAAGTTTTGCGAAAGGTTCGTATCAATGAAGAAATATTGGCATTCCAATGCTGGGATGTTGCAACGACCAATAGTGGGCACCTCAATGGAGCACAAGATCACATTTCCAAGAAGCTAGGAAGAAATTTTCAATACCTAAGATGATTAGCCCTCAGAGGGAACATGATCGTTCTTTTTGCAGAGATTTAAAAAACCGCTGGAAGTATTATTGGGTTGGTCGATTTGTTCTCTCTAGTGAAAAAGAACACACTAGGGTTGCCTTTAATTTAAAGAGTATTCACTTTTGCAAAAACTATCGCAGTGAAATTGGATGAAGGAGAACAAATATTTAGCAAGCTGAAAATTGTCAAGAACAGTTTGAGCTCAACTATGGGAAACGATCGACTTGACCACCTCATGCTCATGATGTCAGAAAAAGAACTACTGCAAAAAAGGACCCCAACCTAATTTGAGAAAGTTGGAAGTTGAATAGTTGCGCAGCCATATAGTTTAGCTTATTTTCTATGTCTTGATTTTGCTTTTATACAATTCTTCGCAACTAATAAACATTATTTTAACACATAAAAAAGGAAGTAACAAATTTTGTTTGTCTTCCGAACCTACTCGAATTTGCCGGCACATTTTGGACGTACTCCCCCCCCCTCCAAAGTTAAAAGTCTAGTGAGACCCTTGTCTGTGGGATAAGTTGCACCTGCTAAGCCCAGATAATGCTGGATAAGTGACGTAACATTTAAAAACACAGTTCCATCATTTCAAGAATGGAAAGAATATATGAAATTAAAGGCAAAGAATGAAAAGAGACTGTAGTAGCGAAAAGTGAAACAGCTTCAGGGATCTTTAAATTTACTGTGTCTACATCGGAGTACACCTGATCATTGCTTTTGTTCGACTAGTTGTCAATAAGTGTAACATCTAGTACGTGACAGGATAAGTATTTGTTTCTGTCTTTTATGAATTGCATTTGTGGAAGCTAATCTGAGCTAGATAAGAGATATTCCAACACATTATTTTCAATTCTTGTCTACTTTCAGATGAATGATGGCAAAATGTTACCCATCGTCCAAATTATATCTGACTTTATGGGTCTTCAGTTTTTCTACATGGTTATAAACACCGGCAGCTGGCTAGATATCGGTACTTCCATTTCACATTTTGTTATTGTTGAGCTCACAGTATTCTTCATTCGTCTTCTTAGTATTTTGAGAAAGATCCTAGTTTGTTCTAGTATTGATTTATAATCAATATATTTTATAATTTTTAATTTATAATATGTATTTCTTTTTAACATTTTTCTTTAAAATATACTTGTTTAACATTAGTGTTGTTTTATTCTAAGGTTGTTTAAATAGGTTGATAGCTTTGAATACGACTGCTAATATTGTTATTGTTTTTTAATGTTAGTATTAAGATGGTATGTGTGGATATTTTTCTTTAAAATGCCAAATAAAAGTGAAAGTTTCTGCTTATTCTTATTCTAGGTGTTCATTTATATATCGTATATCATATTCATTGTTGTTCCTTAACCGTAATTAGTAGACACACAATCAGATTAGAGAATAAGTTCACTCCCTCATTAAACCGCCTTCGTCACAGAAATATCCTCCCCTCTTTTATTGTTTCCTCGAGGATAGATTCCCTTGCCAAGCGGCAGCGCATGTTTCCAAACTGCAGCCCATTGACTTGCAACATACTTTTCGTTTCGGCTTCATAAAATGTTATAATTCAAAAGCATGAGCTTTTGAACTTGTGTAAATCTAACGTCGAATTGACTTGCAGATTTTTACTTTTGTCTCTGCGTTCTTCGTATACGTTAGTATTATGATGAAAAGAACAGTTCTGGCATGTTGCCGGTATGTGAGTTTTTTCCTTTTATAAATAGGATTTGGATTTTTATCTGAGCCGAAAAAAATGGTAGTAAGGAAATATCATTTTCAATAATTATTGGTATTTGTAACTGAAGCTAGAGGTGCAAATTGGCGGACTGGGTGGAGGGGGTGAAAATTGTCCCTTAGATTCCCCTCTCCTAGATTTAGAAATGTATCCTTTTTTATTGGAAAAAATCGAAAAAAACAACAAAATTACCCCCCTCCGCCTATATTTTGAAAATAATCACCTTGGTGTAGTCTATATTTAAAGAAAAAAAAATGTTCCTTTACACTATCAGGAATTCGCACCCGTGACTGTCACTGGTATATGCAATCAACTTAGCAACTAATAATGAAAGTAAATAATAAGACAATGACCCTAGAAGTAGAATAATAACTTTTGTCGAAAAAGCAATGGTTAAAAAATTTTTGTCGTAAATGATTTAATAAACAATGATTAACCATCAAAATTATCGACAAAACAAACTGGTTTAAATACTTACAGTATTTGTTTGGTTGTTTAATTCACTTATTCAATACCTTTCTCTTTGGTATTAGTAATATAGGCTTCAAAAATGAGCTATATTAAGCGTCATGAGAGATAAATTTTTAAGAGATGTTAGCGAACGCTGGTCTGGACTTCCTCAAAAAACGTCGTTGGTTTGTTTTAAGTTGTGCGGTAACTCGGGTAGCGAGCATCTCCTCAACAAGTAGAAGTAAGGATTCTAGTGGGATTTTTATAGTATTTATTTAGTTATTTTATTCTTTTACCTACAAAAATAAACAATAACAGAAAACAACACAAATATAACTGCAAACGCTACGTAAGAAAAAATCACTTAACCAACCTCTGGAAGGTAAATTGAAAAAGAGGTTCCTATGCAGAAATAATATTCAAAGCTCTCACATACAGAGTCTCACTCAGACTCTTTAGTAGAGGTTGAATTTGAGGTGATCAAACTTGTGTCCTATGTTTTGGTCAGTGCCTTCACTTCACGGAATTTATTCTGAAATTCATCATTTTTGGGCTCTGGCAGGGTCTGTTTTAGATTTTTTGAGAATTTAGGACTTCTCATAATTTTTGAACTTTTTCTGAATTTAATGCTGTTTTTGAATTTTGGGCTCTGGGGACAAAAAGCTCCTACTACCCAAAGTACATATGAACCTAAGTGATGCTTTCATAAAATTTTATCACCTTTAAGGATTATCCATGTTTTAATTCTTTTCACTTCAGTACCACCCATTTGTTGGGATAAAAGAACAATAATACCTAGTTTGTGACATATTTCACATACCGCGAGTTTTTGCTTCATTCCCCATGTATGGTATTGAAATCAGGGGTTCTGCTTTCTTTTCCTCCATTATCCTGCCTGAAATCCTAAAAGTCTTTCTCCAAAGGTCCAAAGAGTTTATTTCTACTAGTTAAGGAGATAGTTACTACCAAGGTTGTCGCTCAATTGAAAACAAATCTATATGGAATCTAAGGACAAGGTTATAGGAACACTAACAGTAGAAAACCGACATATTAGTTGACATTCTGTTATAGGCGCCATAGTCTTTCTTATACATATTTTTACCGTTTAATCATAAAAATTAATAAAATTCCTTCAAAGAGTTATAACGTCTTGTTTCGGCTTCTCCACTCAAGTAGGATGATGTCACACACACCCTTTCTCTCTGATATTAATGATATAAGCTCGAAATATATGAGCCATGGGAAGTGTCTCAAGAGCTAAATTTTAAAGAGGTGTTAGCAATTGCTGGTCCAGACTCCCTCAGAAAATGCCATGGATTGTCTTTGGGTGTACGGCAACCCTGGTAGTGACTATCTTCTCAAATAGCCGAAATAAAGTTTCACCACGAGGAGAAACTTGGAGAGTTAACTGAATAATAGGGCTGTTCTTTTGCTCATCATTGCGCTAAGATCTTTCGACAAAGAGCGCCTTTAAGGGAAATCTTAGGACTAAAATCTTGCTTCTTATACCGTTCTTTTCCAACGTCCTTCGTCATTCTGTTCTGATTAGTGGTCTAAAAATAATGATGAGTATATCATCAAAATCCTCTCATCATTGTTCTATGTGGCAGCAAAATTGTATTCTATCCACTTTTTGCTAATATCTGTAAGCTGTAAGATCTTAGAACATGCCTCAGAAAATACCATGGATTGTCTTTGGGTGTACGGCGACCCTGGGAATGACTATCTCCTCAAATTGCAGAAATAAAGGTTCACCACGAGGAGAAACTTGGAGAGTCAACTGAATAATAGGGCTGTTCTTTTGCTTGTGATTGTGCTAAGATCTTTCGACAAAGAGCGCTTTTAAGGGAAATCTTAGGACTAAAATCTTGCTTCTTATACCGTTCTTTTCCAACGTCCTTCATCATTCTGATCTGATCAGTGGTCTAAGAAATATGATGAGTATATCATTAACATCCTTTCATTATTGTTCTATGTGGCAGCAAAATGGAATTCTATCTACTTTTTATGAATATCTGTGAGCTGTAAGATCTTAGAACAATGATGAACTAAAGAACGGTAATCTGTGCAGAATAATGTAAGAACTTAGTGCTAAAGAACAGGGTTAATATATTATTCATATCTGCTTGTAACATACTGAACAAGCGCAGTAGGACAAGGTTACCAAATTAAATATTTTAATAGGCTCAACATTTCTAACCATTATTTAATTTTTTTACAAAAATGTCAGAAACCATCATAATTTTTTTTAACATATTAGTCAACTTCTTTATGCACCAAAGCAGGAGTTAGTTTGCTTTCACAGCCAGCCAGATCAAGGCAGTGGCGGATCCAGGGGAAGGGGACCTAACGTAGTCTAAAGTAGTGTAATTTACTTAATTAACACAAGACTACGTTAATTAAACTTGCTCCAAACGCAAGTTTATCGGATCAACCTAAAAAATCCTGTATCCGTCCCAGGATCAAGGCTCATATTGTACAGAGTCTCTCGGCATGCTGGCTCTCACACCATCTCACCTAAGTCCTGCTAGTAGGATCTAAATTGTTTAAGACCGACAAGTCTCTGAAAATATGCATCTTTGACTCGACTCAAAGTTCTACCGAGTGAGGGCATACCTCGTTTTTACGTTGATTATGGACGTGGCTCGTATTTAAACCAGCCAAGCCTTTATTCAGCAAACTTATTATGAAAGTCTATCTATCTAAAAAATACCTTTCTCAACTGTATTATATTGCAAGGAAAAAAGGATAATTTATTATGAAATCAAAGCTTGAATTAATATGGATATTTAGCGCTCACATGGAAATATTATACGATTGACTGAGTAAGACTTCACTCGGGATGCCTAATTTTTATGTTAATTTGTTAGCAGTCATCATTATGCTTTTGCTTGAGTAATAGCATAAATTGCGCGAGTTTGCTTAGTGTCAGTATGTAGTGGAGTCAGTTTATTTTACGAAATTCTGGAGCCTTTGTCTTTTGCTGCTGTGGTGATTATTTATCATTAGAGAGCTGATATAATTATTTAGCTACTGTTCATGTTGATGTTGCTTCATGGTGTTAACCGTGCCAGTAACTAATGGCTAAAGCAAACAGCATGTTAAGATCACCCTGGGCAAATAATTGATTCCATTAGAGGTTGGAAAATCTCTTTAATCTTAATTTGGTATGGGGCGTCATCGCAAATGTAATCATCTTGGTGAGGACCTTGAGAACCTTTTGAATTCGAAAGCTACTAGCACCGGAAGTACGATTGCCAAAGTTACCATGAATACTTTGAAACTAAATTTTAAACAAATACTGGTATACATTCAAGAAAATAAAATGAAGTTTTACATTGTGAATGATAAGCTAACAGCGTTAGACGTTCGTGTTTTCAAATTAGAGGTATCGTAACCGGGCAATATTCTAAAGCTGATAGCATAGATTTTAACATGGTATTTCTATCAAATAAGAATACATCTTTGAAATCGCAAATACCAGTCCTTGTCGATGAAGCTAAGGTCCAGTCACAGAGAGCTTTAGATTTGTCGAATAGGGTTTGGATATAATTGTTTGGATGCAGCTAGTGAGAAAGAAAACGCTGCTACTAATTTGTTTAAAAATGTTATTACAGTTGGCCTTGAACAGCCTGGAGTTCCACCCTTTAAATTTATCAAGTGTGATAACAAAACATAAAATCGTGGGGAAAAGATGAAAACGAGGACAATAACAGCCAAATAAAATTTTTTTTAATTATAGATCAAGACCTCAACTGAGTCTTGATCTATAATTTTGATCAAGACCTCCACTTGACCGTCCTCAGTGCAGAATAATACTAATGAAATATAAAATACCAAACCTTAAAACAAAACACAAAACTAATATAAGATGACCCTTTCAGAGTAACGGTGAAAGGGTAAGTGAGTTATCCTTTCCTTATCCCTAAGAATAGGCCAATTACTTATTGCAAACAAACTAAAAAATAAGATTATTGGTCCATTCGAGAATTTGTTTCTTAGTGATGATGCAACCCCAAGTTATGCCGAGCCGGAAAAGCCCTACTTAGAAAGCGATCCCAGTTACGTGATGCAAATTTTGATGTAAGGGTATCTAAATCATTCCCGCTTTATTTGCAAATCAGATACTCTGACGGATTGATAGCTAAATATTTTCAAAATGATCCAATTGATGAACTTGCTAAACCGGTCACTAGACATGATTATGGTGAGCGTAGTGAAAGGGGTTGATTCAGGCGAAATAATTGAGCGTTTTTTAATAATCATGATTCAGAGAATCATATCATCAACAGCTATGAAATAGTTCTTAGTAATAATAATTGGTTGAGAGTGTTTGGTTACCGTTGTGCGTGGTCGTGCTGTATTTTTTTCTATAATTGATAAGGATTAGTTTTTATGTTTGCCTTAGTCTAAAATTTATGTTATTTGTTCTTTTCTCTTAGTGTTCTTTTTCATTTTTGTCATTGATTTTTTTTTATTATTAAGTTATGTGAGTTGAAAGTGTATATTTAATTGTGACCGGTGTTCACCCTATTTGACGCCACATTCCATTTAGTTCTTTACTAGATAGTGGTTAGAGAACTTGTTCTTCCCTGAGGGCCTATAGCATAGTTTATGTAAAAATCAGAGGGTAATTTTTTATGATTGTTATAATGAAAGTAAAATAGGAATTTGAATTTTATTGTTCTGGTTTTGGAACCCCATGAAGATACTAAATTTGTATTGAAATATAATTTTAATGATGTTGTGTGCTAAGATGGTGGATCACAGGATTTTGGAATTTTTGAGTTGAATTACCAAGGCCTTAATGCAACTTTTGATTTTCTAGTTAACATAGTTAATGTTAATTCCTTCCATGTGCTTGCTTTAACGGAGACTTGGCTGGGTGTTCGAATCTTTACTCTTTTAGATATACCGGTGTATATGTTGTCTAAACGGAACTGAAAGCTAGGTCAGCAAGGGGGTCTTGTAGCTTATGTCCGTGAAAATCTGTAAAGATCTGAGCACATATAATGAAATGGTATGTGAAACACTAGTTCTACAAGCTAGATTAAATAATGGTCATGCATATTTAGTCATTGTGTACATGTCTCCCTCTATCCCTATCCAAGAATTCTTGAGAATTTTCATGAACAGCTGGTGAAAGTGTAATTTAGCAATAAGCCTTGTTTCTTTCTAGGTTGTTTCACCATCAACATGCTAGTTATCAAGTTTTCTGTAACCTATCAACTTTTAAACCTATGTCTGTCTTATGGTTTAGTCCCTACGATTAACATGCCTACTAAAGTTTTTAGGACGTCTGCAAAGCTTTAAGACGATTTCTTTTCAAATCTACCTTCTAGATCTCCAGGAGTTGCTGTGAATGTTGAATTTGACCACTTTGGTGTATTTGCTGAATTTAAGGTTTTTACTCATAAGCGAGTAAATTCTGATTTGAGTAAAAGAGCTGTTATTCTTCTATCAAAATTCCATCTTAAAACTAAATAATAATTTGGTTCAAATTGATTGGATGTCCCGGCTTGTAGATTTACCCAAACAATCCCTAAAATGTGTCAAACTGTTGGCACAAATATAAAGGGTGAATATATTCATCAAACTTGTTGTTGAACTTGTGTTGACATCCAAAGAAAACAATAAAAAAATTAACCAACATGCATAACCATCAAACAACCATCCAATAACCAGATGTCTACATCCAAGTTGTTGTTGAACTTATGTTGACATCCAAAGGAAAAAATAAACAAATTTACCAACACACATAACCATCAAACAACCATCCAATAACCAGATGTCTACATCCAAGTTGTTGTTAAACTTATGTTGACATCCAAAGAAAACAGCAAACAAATTGACCAACACACATAACCATCAAACTACCATCCAATAACCAGATGTCTACATCCAAGTTGTGGTTGAACTTATGACTACATCCAAAGAAAACAATAAACAAATTGACCAACACTCATAACCATCAAACAACCATCCAATAACCAGATGTCTACATCCAGCAATTGTTGTTGACATCCAAGAAACATCCATCAATAGTGAGAAAAACAATGAAAAAGCATCCACAGTGAGAAAAACCTAGAAAAACATTCTCAGTGAGAAAAACCATAAAAACATGCATCAATTGTGTAAGTTTAGTGTCTATTGGGTCCCTTCTACTCAGAAATTACAATGAATAACCGAGTCAAACACAAAACGAGCAGAAATTAACATGAGTAGGGCTCAAAACCCCTATACCAGTAGTGATCTATGTAAAGGTTTCACGATAGATGGTATAAAGTGACCAATCCCTCTATATTATGGACCTATAAGGCGACCAAACGTTTTATATTTGTAACTAGGAAAACGATTGTGTAATGCAATCAGACGGGTTTAGACGATACATGCTTTACCAAGTTCATTCATCTATCACCATGACATATTTTTTTTCTTACTATAAAATAATGTTTCTACTAGCGATACAGGCAAGTCGGACATCTTTATGAGTCAAAACCTGTCAAAGAGCTTGATAACCTCTAACTTAAAGACATCATAGGGTTTGGTTAAGAATGCATCATGGGATAATTACAGAACTATGAATGATGAAAAGTTGTATCATTTACCTAAAAAATAACTTTATTTGTGAAAAAAGGTATTGCATTTGCGAATTGAACTGTATTAACGATCTTAATTGAATAATAGGGGAAAAACAGAGCTAGATAACATTTGCGAATTGGATTGTATGAAGGTGGTAAAAAAGGGTTAAACTGATTACCAGTTAAGCTAACCCCGAAGGGCTTGTTAACTCAGGCAATTTGCTATAAATTTGGAACAACATCAACCTATCAAAATGGTTAACGATGATAAAATGGCCTTGTGACTTGACCTAGCTTTACTTCACCGATGTGTTCTGTATAATACACAAGTACCGTTTGAACAGTGTTTTCAATTTAAAATAGGGTCTAACGTTATAGTATACTAAAAAGATTATACTAATAGAGATTCAGATGTCAAGAAAAGAATTTTAATAATGGAATACAGAACAACCCTTGCAAATCCTTGCAAATCAAGTAGTGAAGCGTATATAAGTTTTAACCGTCAAGGATCATAAGCACCTTTGACTCTAACCACCAGTTATTTCAACCGCCAAAGCTCCTTTATTCCCAACCTCCAAGGGACCCCTTCCCCCATTTTTTATCCTTTTTTTCTTTGTTTTTTAACTTTATTTGTTATTTTTTAACATGATATATTTTTTCAACTTTTTTTACATCTCTTAGAATGACATGTAACACTTAAAACATAAGAAAATCACATGTAATATTTTCCAAAATCAAAATGAGAATGGTATAGAAATGTTAGTCATGACTTTTACTATTAGAAAAATATTGTTTGAAGTAGCACTTTTTTTTATTGGACTAATTTTTTTTTACATCTAAATTATTCAACTTTTTTTTACGCATCTTAAAATGACATGAAATATGCTTAAGGCTCTAATAATTGTGCTCTATGCTAGCTCAGAGACACGATACCTAGCTTACTGCATGGATTAAATCAATATTTTTTACGCAGTGGAATTATAAACACATAAGTCATATCTTTAAAAAAGTGAAGATGGAGCATTTTAAGAAAGTGTGTTCACATGATAGTGTTATTCTAGCATTGAATGCTGACAAAGAGAAGTATTTAAACTATGAAATAAGTACAGGTGGTAGCACTATCGGAAACGTATGCGTCCACTGTCATTGCAGTTAGGAATTAAATTTCTTTGGAGTACCAAAAAAATTCAACTCTCATGTCGGTGGATATGCAAGATTAAGATCTCCAGAGATGATTGCACTCAAAGAGAATGCCAATATAAAAATAATCGTTGAGGATAGAGGACAACTCCTTGCTACTGTTGTAGGTAACACATTACCTACTGATACATCCTATCGTCAGCTTTCGGGTATTAGCATTCAACGGAAGCTCAAAAGAAGAAGAAAGGCCTACTCTTCTACTAATAGCATAAACCATATCTTGTCTACGTGCCGAAACTGTTACCTATGTAAAAATAATACTGTTGTAGACAGTAAAATTGCCTGAAAAATAAAAAGGCATTGGTAGAAAATATTACTAAGGAATATAAAGATGAATCGAATGAAAAACAAAGTGCCAGCAAACATTACTACATTGATCAAACAGTCAATGAACCAAATAATACCAAAGACGAAACGCATATTGAACCTGTTGGTAACACACCAGTAAAAATTGTGTATGACTCAAAATGGAATAATGATTATTATACTGATTACGAGCTAAGAGAAGAGAATAGCTACAATATCAAGAGAGAACATGGTGAACTATTTTATGGAACAGATTCAAAATGTCCAAAGTTGATCATTGATATTAATAACGTATCATAATATATTTTCGTATTAATTTTCTACATGGCATTATTTCATTAGAAATATATTATGCATTACATCGTTATGTGTTCATTATTTTTAGAGTATACTAGCATACCAAACGTTTAGAATGTCTATTAAAACATCGGAGATGTAAGAAAAAGGAATCCGCATACATCTTTTTTTAGAACCATGGTATAACATTGACAAAATCAAAGAATCAGAGTGAATAAATTTTTTCTATCTACATCATTGTCAGATACATCGGATAAAATTGACTAAATCTAAGTATCAGATTGAATAAGTTCTTTATCAACATTCTTTCTTGGAAACGTTGGGTAACATTGTGAAAATCTCTTTATTAGAGTGGATAAATTCTTTATCAACTTCCCTTTGTCTGATACATCAGATAACATTCACAAAATCTGTGTATTAGAATGAATAAATTCCTTATCATCATCCTTTGTCGGTTACGTCGGATAAAATTGAGAAAATCTAAGTATCACAGTGAATAAATTCTTTATCAATGTCTTTTTGACAGATAGGTCTGATAACACTGACCATATCTAAGTATCATAGTGAATAAATTCTATATCAACTTCTTTGTCGGATACATCAGATAACATTCACAAAATCTAAGTATCAGAGTGAATTTCTTTATCAACATGCTTTGTCAGATGTGCAGGATAAAATTGATAAAATCTAAGTATCAGAGTGAATAAATTCTTTATCAACATGCTTTGTCAGATACGTTTGATAACACTGACATAATTTAAGTATCGAATTGAAAAAATTGTTTATTAAAATTCATTATCGATATCATTTTTCAGATACGTCGAATGACATTGACAAAATATATGTATTAGAATGATCGGTTACGTCGGATAAAATTGAGAAAATCTAAGCATCAGAGTGAATAAATTCTTTATCAATGTCTTTTTGATGGATACGTTTGATAACACTGACCATATCTATGTATCATAGTGAATAAATTTTATATCAACTTCTTTGTCAGATACATCAGATAACATTCACAAAATCTAAGTATCAGAGTGAATAAATTCTATATCAACTGTAGCGATAAAAGATTTGCTACTTGTGGTGATAGGAATTTCTCCGATTGGAGATTGTGTCAACTAGGCTAGCGCCGCTCTCAATTAATCGGAGAGGATCGAATATGTAGACATATAAATGTGGCCTCTTCTTTCTTGAGCTATCTGGAGATCAGATTCCTTTGGGAGCATTTACCTTGGAGACTTACGAACTAATTAGCTATTACTGGACTAGACGCAGACATATAAATGAAATAAACACAGATAAAAAAGACAATATATTTATTGAAATTATATGATTAATTGCACAGAAACAGGTAACTTCAATGACAATAACGGAGACCAAAATACAATAATTTCGTCTGAATTTCTCTAGGTTTGATGTGATAATCGTTTCAGATCTGACTTAAGATTCAAATTAAAAAACACATTTACCCCACTCCCAAACGCAGTTCTTTCGTCCTGCGCTGTAAGGACTGCCCGCCATTGACCCAAGAGGGCCAAGGATGTAAATCTTTCGTCGAATAGTCTCTTTTAAATGTTTTTTGATGATTCGAGCATTCACACGGTTTTTTGGCCATTTAAACTTTCTTAGAAATGTTGTGCATAGCATTTTTTTTGCTACAATTATCTTAGCGAAATTCGAACGACTAGCGTCGTTGTCTGACTGAAGCTAGAAATGCAATTTCTCTTTTTGCTGATTAAGAATTTAGACTCTTGGAAGCGGTATTTGAACTCAATTAGGGGACATTTGATTTCTGCCCGAATTATCTTTAGAAGGAAAGAATCCTGTATTTTAAATATATCAACTTTTACTCCTGGTACACATCACCCTTCCCAACAATTAATGACGCCCCGCCATAAGTAACTGCTTATTAGGAGTGCTTAAAATTTTTCAATTATTTTTCTTATTTTATTCTACATCCCTATCTAAAATTCATCTATCGGACCAAGATTATTTTTGGTTCTAGGTTAGATAGTATACTAAGGATTTTTTTTTCTATATCTAGCACTGATTACTTTTACATTTCCAACAAAGTTGGGGCTATTCTACTTTTACATTAGTTTTTTTGCTGTCTATATGACGTACTACATACTATCTACACTACGTTAAGTGAATAACATGATAATATTACACCTAACTCTACTTGTGGTACATACATGAATGATTTATAACATACAATATTAGGTTATTCATATTCACTGATAATATTAAAACACTTTCACTATTGGGATTTTTGAATTGTCAAAGTTATTAGGAAGTAACACATGTAGCTTCACATCTATTCATCACCTTTCGTGTCCTTAGTGTACTACACCCTTCTGTTGTAAATTATTGTCCTTCACTCCTTTTGTCCTGGCAAAAATTTCGAAGCACTTACGTTATGGTTTCTTCATGGAACAGTTCGAGTCTAGTTGTCTTTACACGGTAAGTTTTCCTAATAGTCAACTGGGAAATGACCGTTAGATATCGTTCAAATAGTCAACTGAGAAATGATTCTTCTCACTACAGGTGTTGGTGTTTTTCTTCGCAGCATATCATTTTTTAGGATTTTTGAGGCACATAGAGAATGTATTCTCGCGTAAAATTGTTCATTTGTTCCTTTTGAAACGGGTGACTCTTTAGTGACTCTTTTAAAATATTGTCTTTAAATTCAACTTCAAACATCTTCAAATATCATTTGACTTCAAGTATCGTTTATCTTGTTCTGATCGATGGGGTTCTCAGAATTAAACTTCAAATCCTCTCTAACTTCAGCTTCAAATATCTTCAAATGTCTTTGTATTATTTATCTTCAAATGTTATTAAATATCGTTTATCTTTTTATGATCTACGGGGTGCTAAGAGTAAAACTTCTAAGTATCTCTAATTTCAGCTTCAAATATCTTCAAATGTTTTTAAGTATCTTTTAATTTCAAATATTGTTAAACATTGTTTGTCTTGTGTTGCTCAACGGAGCTACTAGATTTTATGTGATTATATTGCTCGTTAAAAAACCTTAAACAGGGTTTAAAACATGGTGTTACCTTATATTTCCTGTTTTTCACAGTCGCATAAACTATGGACACCTGTTACTGTTGTTCTCGTCGACATTGTTAGCATGAAAACTGCCTGAAGGCCGGTTTAAGATTCGTTGTCGGTTTATATATTATGAAAATAAATGTTAATGGGTCGTTTCTGTACTGGGAAGCTTTTGGTAATGATCAATAACCAATTTGCCATTTACTTCCTGTAATAAAAATAGCGAGGCAGAATCACACGTTCTTTAAAGTAATCACTCATAGTACAAATAAGTCACGTATTAATTGGGTACATTAATTTCAAAGCTATGAGACAGAATTAAATAAATACACTAATATTAGTACTCACAATGAAAATCTAAAATAGAAATGCCTTCAAATTTGTTTTGAGAATGAACATATCGTTATTAAATAAATAGAATTTACACTAAATTATTAAATTTGAGGACTATTTTTAAAATATTTTTCATGCCTGCATTGTTCAAGCAAGCGCGTGCTGTATAAGAAATGTATGTTGCAGCGCCATAACCACACGGTTTTACGCAAACAGTACTACAATGAGGGAACAAGACATAACAAGGACGAGTGGAGACCTCTATAACCACTCGTTTTCTGTTGTCTTCCCTATTTCTTGGCTTATACGTTCTCATGGGGCTCCCGGTTTAACGGCTGAAATGCAGAGGCTCTTAGTCTCAGGATTTTTCCGTAATTGCAAGTCAACATTGGTGCCTCATATTCGCTTTTTGAATAAGGTAATTAAATGCGGGGTTCCAAGCATGCCCGCGTATATTCCAGTTGATGCTTGGCAAAGAACATAAGCTTAATGAAGAACTGACATCAATATCTTTTTAGAAGGCTTTTGTTTGAGCAAATCCTTCAGCACTAAATAAATAAATATTATATTAAAGTCTTATTAGAATCCGTTAAGCGAGAAACACCTTCACATTAATGGGGAATTTCTTGTGGGTTTTACTTAGTCGCCATTGGACATACACAGGGTTTAAATCCATGTATCATGATCAAATGGTTTTAAAATTTTACATATTATTATTGAGATATAATTTCACATCCGCCGTGAAATTCTACATATAAACGTATCAATAGGTTGTTTGGTTATAGTTACCAATAGTTGGCTATTGGTACATATATTGCTCGAGTAAGAAACACATGAATGAGCAAAGTGTACGCCTAAAATAATTATAATCTGCACTAAGATAAAATATTTCATATAATTAGACGCTTCTGTACTGGTAATTTCTTGTTTTGGATAATATCCATCTTAGTTAGGACATGGGTAGATTTTTCATAGAAAATCCGAGGAGACCTGAGTCAGTATAGGTAAGATATAATCGTGACTGACTTGCGAAAATATGTCACAAAAATTAGAGCACAAGATATGTCATAGATAAACCAATGAAATTAAAGCACATTTTTGTCACAGAACGATAGAACAATGATTTCTCTGTTATTGTATACATCATACATATAAACTAATAAAATTAAATTTTTTCGTCAAGGAGCTAAAGACATTAATGCCTTTGTTTCTCCCTGAAAGTAATGTTTAACACAGAGCTGTAGGACAGCATACGTCATAGATATAATATAATGAAATTAAAAAGCATTTCTTTTTTTTCGCCTCGGAGCTATAAGAAACTAAACTCTCTGTTTCTCTTTCAAAGCATTCAGATCCAAAAACGAAAACTTAGCTCACTGAAGTTTCTCTTCAACCTTTAAGTATTGCTTTGAATGGCCCTGATTGGCATAAAAAATACTAATTTCTTACACTTGAAGGACTGAGAAATATCCCTTCCTACGGTCGTTTAAAAAAATTACAAAAAACAGTCATGGGCCTTGAGTTCCTCCCCGGAACTCAAGACGTGGTCCAACAAGACGTGGTCCACAAGACGTGGTCCAACAAGACGAGGTCCCCCACAAGACGTGGTCCAACGCCACTTGTCGTTCTCAGTCGACCACGAGCTTCCTACCTTTGGTTATTTTCTGTTCCAACCTTTCTATTATCCTTTGAAAGGGCATAGAAATAACACTAAAAAATAAGACATCTAAAACTTAATCAAATCCTTACTTGGTTAACTTTACTAGCACACTGTTAAATTTATTATTGTGTTAAATTTATTATCTTTGAAATTTGTCTTTACATTAATTAGGGATATTTCCATCTGTCAGGTTTTTTAACCGTTCTACCTGACTGTGTCGTTATTTCTCCTCTGTTTCTTGTGTTTTTTTCTTTTTCGGTTTGTCTAGCGAAATAAGGTCAAACTTTTTTTTATTGTTTTTTTCAAAAATTCTTGCCCTTTTAATTTCGTTTGTTTCTCGTGTGTGGCTGCTGAGGTCGGCCTTGATTTCCCTATTTCTTTAGCTACTATATGGTCTGATTCACCATCAGACTCTTCGGAACTAGTTTCCGACGAATCTGGATTGGAACTTTTAGAGGTGGCACTTTTTGTGGTATCTCCTGCCATTCCTTCGTAAATTTCTACTCCCTTGTAAGCATGGGCACTCATATGGGGGGGGGGGCAGGGGTGGGGGGCTCTTGCCCCCCTGGCTGAATGATGCTGCCTTATTTTTATATTTTGGTTTTGAGATTTCTATTATATAGCATTAAAAGTAGCAATTAGACGCAGTTTGCCCCCCTGGAATTCAGCTTATGGGCACCCATGCTTGGAAGTAGAAGGTTTATTCCCTAAGTCCTCGTTTTGAGTTCTCAACTCGGGGGATTTGAAAGATTCTTGAGAGCTTTGGGAGGAATCAATAGTTTTTGCGGGGTTCCTCCATTGTTTGAAGGCCATGTCTTCAGGGGGATGGGGCATTCTTTGCACAAAGGTTTCCCTCCGTGAAGTCCACTTTTTAGGTTTGACTTTGGACACAGTTATATCATGACGTTGACCTTGCTGGTCATCCTTGGGAGTTTTATTCTCGGTTAATGTACTTTGAATCTTTTTATGGGGAAATTAATTAAATCCATAGCTTCTCGCAGGTTTGTTTTAATTAACTCTTTGAGAGGCGTTTTCTTTAAGGTAATACCGGGGGTTTCTACATCTCTGTTTAATTCTTCCTGTAAAGACAGGGTCCTTTCTATTGGTGTTGCAGGGGAAACCATTTCCTCTGGAAATCTTTTGGGGGGACATGGGGTCGAAATTCTATCTGGGAAAAATTGGGTTTTAGGAGATATTGTATAATCTAAATCTCCTGCACCCGCCGATGAATAACTTTTTGGGCTTTTTGGCGTTCTTATTCTTACTGGTGTTAGGGATATTTTCTCTGGAATAACAATATCTTCTATTGCTAAAAATCCTTCATAGTTTTATTGGTCACTTTCATTCTCAAAGTGGCCATGCAGGAAATTAAATGGTTTTATCTCTGCTAATCTGGACTTAGGGGGCCAGTTTTCTAAGTCCTGTCAATTAGTAGACGAGGGCTGTGATATCCATCTCTCTGGAAATTTGGCTCTTTTTATTCGGCTAACATGCGCCTTGTAAGTCCTTCCACTATCGGGGTTTTCCATTTTAAAATTATATTTTTTATCGTACTTTTTGACTATTCTGTACGGTCCAGAATATTTGTTGGAAAGTTTTTTTCTTCCGTTTTTGCCTCGTTCTTTAGGTAAACGAAGTCTCCTACTTTGAAATCTATATTCCCCTTAACTTTGGGTTGGTTTCTTAGTTCTTGGTTTATTTTACATTTTTCCAACTCTTGCCTAACTATTTTATAAGTTTTCCTCATCCTATTTATAAATTCTTGTTTGTAATCTTCAGAGCTGTTATAACATCTTTAGATCTCGATAACTTCACTATTTGAAGTTTCGACATCGTGAATGTGCAGTAAATAAAATTGGTGTTTTTTTTTTGCTTTAGTATTTACAGTTTTGACTACGTTGGTTAAGTAGTGCCGGAATTGATAACCCTTACTGCGGGATTATTTTATATACACAAATTGTACGTTCGAGAATATTTTATTTCGGTTTTCTATTTTTCCATTAGCTTGTGGATCGTACGGCGCTGTCACCATTTTCTCTATATTAATGAAACTCATTAAATCTTTTGTTACTTTTGCAACAAAATTGCTCCCGTTGTCGCTCAAAATTTTATTAGGAATGCCAAATTGTAAAAATAATTTTGCTAATGCCTTACTTGTGGCATAAGCACCTTGATTTTTTAATGCTTTTGCAAAAGTAAATCCTGAAAAATTATCTATAACCGAAAGAATACAAGTATTACCTCTGCTAGAAACAGGTAAGCCTCCACTTGTACCGTATAGGTCAAATGAGATAATATCGAAGGGGTACTTTGCTACCGGGACCCTTCCCATTGGGAGATTTGGGTAAGCTGGGGGGATTTTTCTCAAGTTGCATTCTTTTCATTCACTTACGAAGTCTTTATACATTTTAAGTTCAAATTGTAAATAAAAGTATTGTTTTAACTTCTTGAACGCTTTCATAATTCCTGAATTTTCGCCCGTGCCTGCATAATACTATTCGAGCGCGGGCCCTCTCATGTTTTTTGGTAGCATAGGTATTATCGTGGTTTGGTTTTAGTTTGTCTCAGCAGTCACAATTCTACACAGTATTTCTTCATCAAGGTCGTAGTAAAAATTATCTATCTCTTTTCTAAGAGTTTTGAATTTATCCGGTAACGCTTTATCATTCACAAAATAATCAACTAGTGCTACACACACTTCGTCCTTTTTTTTGCTTTCTTTTTATATTTTCCAAAGACAAGGGACAATAGTTAATCTTATTTTCTTTTACTGCGTCTTTCACTTTGTTTTTCTTACATCCATGTTTGCTTTTAGCATTAATAGCATTAACTTCATTTTCTTCAGTTTCCGACGGACTATTTTCTGGATATCTACTCAAAAAGTCGCAAGCTGTGTTTTGTTTTCCCTTTAAATGTTCAAATTCATAGTCTAGGTATTGGATTTTCATAATCCATCTAGCTAGAATGGCCGTGGCATTTTTAAATATGTGCAGGTACTGCAAGCTTTAATTATCCGACCGTAGTATACATTTTCGACAAATAACATAATGTCCATTTTTGTCACGGTTACATAAAATGGTCGGCACTTCTAAGTGCGTTGTGGACTAAATGCTTTTGCGTTTTAATAAACTTTTATCTCAAAAGAGAGGGACTTTTTATCTTTGTTGTTGTGTTTCTTGGAGTGGGTTAGGATCTTCCACTGGCATTACTTGCAAGCGAATTGCGCCTATGTCTTTGGAACTAGCATCAGTGGTAACCATGAATTTTCCGTTTTCGAAATCAAGGAGTGATAAAATTGGTTCAGAAGTGAGCGCCTTTTTAAGACGGTCTAGGGAAGTTTGAGCTTCCTGGGACCAGGTAACATTATGGGAGTTTCCATTGGTTAATTCCGTGAGGGGTTTCGCAATTTGGGCATAATTGCGTACGAATTTTCTAAAGTAGCCAGTAAGGCCTAAATTTCCCTTAATTCTTTCATAGTTTTGGGGGATTTGAGGTTTTCAACAAATTTTATTTTATCAGGGTCCGGGGATATCTCTCCCTGGGTTACTACTACTCCCAAGAATTTAATTTTATATTGAAATAAATTTACTTTCTCAGGCCGGAATTATAAATTGCCTTGCCTGAACTTCTCGAACACCTTAGCTAATGTTGCTAAGTGTTGCTCAGTGTTTTCCCCCACGCATATAATATCAGTTTTATGGACATCTTTTTCGGCTATTTTCACTTGGTGGTAGCCTTGGGTAAGGTCCAAAGAGGTAAAAATTTTGTTTTGCTTGAAAGTGAGTCAAGAATTTCGTCTATTCTTGGTAAAGGGAATTTATCGCTAACTACTTGTTTGTTGAGAGCCCTATAATCTACTACGACTCTAATATCTCCATTCTTTTTTGGTACTAAGATCACTGGTGCGCTATATGGACTTATACTTGGGCGTATAATTTCGTTTTTTTCTAATTCATGGATTTATTTATTAACCACTCTTTGTGCTTGTATGGCACACGGTATGGTTGTTTTTCTATGTGATTACCGATCGTCAAAATTTACTATTCACATAAAGGTTGTTACTCGCTGTTATCTTAAAATGCAAAAACAACAACTTGGAAATTACATAATGATTCACATAATTTTTTTCTTTTGGTCCATTCCCGTCCAATGAACAATATTGAGGTCGTATAAAAATTGTAATCCACCCAAGGGATATTCGTTATTTGAAGCTTTAATGCAGTTAACTAGGTTTCTTTTAGAATTCTCCCATTTATTTAAATCATTCTCCGTTAAAACCTGGATTTGAACTAGACACGTCCCCTTTTTAACTGTAATATTATCGTTTTCGTGGTTATTGGTTACCCAAATAAAACCTTCCCCTTTGTCATCAGATATAATCTGTTCCTCGCATAACAGGTTATCGGGTATTTCAGACGGTGTCGCAAACCATATTTCTGATTTGCTAATTACTGGCTCAGTCATCTGTGATATTTGGATTTTTTGCATCGTTTTGGGAGGGATTTTTGTTTTCCTTATCGCAAATCCGTAATATTTCTCTTCATTTTCATTGTTTATTAGATTCATACTGGCGCTATGCTGCGCCATTGCGGAATCTTGTGGCGTCACGTTGGGTTTTACAATGTTTTTCCATAATTCCGCTATTTTCTTAATTTCATTTGATCTGTACTGTCGCATATTTCCTATTTTTATTTTCGCAGCTTCAATACTGTTATTATTTAAATTTAATTCATTTCTGCAAAATCTCTCAGGATAATTGAACAAATTTCACACAAATTTCAATGAACAAAAAATTATGCCATGTCTTTGCGAGACATGAGTTTCAAAATACTTCGACATTATACCACTAGAACTTTTGTTTACTGTTATGTTGTCTTCGTAACCTCTGTTACGATTTCTTAAGGTAGAAATTTCTTCCCCTACCTTAGCTGGGTAGACAAGCTTCTCGTTGGCTACGTCTAATAGTACTCTATTAGATCTTTGAAAATTTGCCCCTATAATAGCTTCATATGGGAATTATCACATATAATAAAATTTGTCATAAACGTTCTATTGTATCTTTTTATGTTTAAGCAAATTGACCCTTTTGCATTTAATTTATGACCTGTCACACTTGTTAAATTGGGATTATTAGGGTTCCTTTGTCGCCTAATGTGCGGAGGCAAGATATTAAATATGCAAGAGTTTATGATATTTACAGTAGTTCCACTGTCAACTATAGCCGTAAAGAGAACATTTTCTACACAAAATCTTTAAATATAGGTAATTTGCAAAAAATATCATTACAGGAAGTCACACGTACTTCCTTGTATCTATTAACTGGTTCTTTAACCCTCTGGGTCCAATTGTTGTTTCTATGGGGCCTAAAACGTCTCCCTGTGGGTGTATTTCATATGTTGGTGCTCGTAATAGATATTTAGACGTATTGGGTTCCGTAGGCATATTTAAATGATTTACGTCTGCCTGTCTTCGCCATGTATTATTATGGTAACGTGGTGTCTCGTGTCAGTGCCGTTTGCTGGCGCTGACTGCCAGTGCCATTGGCTTGTAAAATTTTCATTTCTCATTGGAAAATTTTCATGATTTCTATTTTCCATTCTCGCATTATATTGGCCTTGGCGAGAATTTGGGTTTTCAAACCGATAATTAATTTGCCTGTTGGGGGAGGGTTATTCAAATTTGGTTGGTACGCATTATAAGGTACTGATTGGCGCAATCCCCCTTGGCTATAGCCTATTGCACGACCGGTGCTAAAATTTGTTGTTCTGAACAAATGGTTACCGTAATTTTGCGTATTACCGACAGCATTTCTTGGTATGGGATTGGGGACATAGTAGCACTCTCTTGCTATGTGGCCAACACTATTGCAGTTATAGCACCTTCTTATTGTAGGGTTAATGGGCTGAAAACGTACTGTTTTCTGCCTAGTGGGCTATGGAGTTTTATTTCTTCGTGCCACTGGGGAATTATCCTTTGAAAAGAAATTGGGGGATCCCTGATCGCCCTTGAAGATTAGGTTCGAGTTTGAGTCGCCTAGGCTATTTTTTTTGCATTACTATGATTAGCAACCATTTTATCAACTTCGATTAATCGCTCTACCTCTTGGACGGCAAGATCCAACGCCTGAATATTTTTAGAAATTAATACTCTATATAGTTTTGGGAGTATCCCTTGCAAAAAAATATTTAGTACGACTTTTTCATACAGTTGTCCGGAACCACTTCCGTATTTTGCTTCTACAGAAATGCGAATGTTATCAAGATATTCCATTATATTCTGTGAAAAATCAAAGTTCACTACTCCGTGTTTTAATTTATTTATTGAACTGGTTTCTATAAATCTCTCTTTGAATGCTTTTAACAAGTCATCAATCATATTTATTGACAAGTTGGCGTTATTGCCTATGGAATGTTCGACCTGTTTTAGAAAAGTTAAGGCATGGCCTCTTAATCGTAGTAGGAGCATGTCTTTTAACGCTCCAACATCTGTTTTTGTTAGCTGTACAAACTGGGTCAATTGGATATTAAATTCGTCAATATCTGACTGACCATTGTACTCTAGTATAGATTTTGCAATCTCTATATTTTTTGCGACTAACTTTTGCAGTATTAATAACTCACTGAGTTCTTCCATTTTTTTGCGTTTATATCAACTTAAATTTTTTTTTTACTTAACCTATTTTGGGGGACTCTATTATCTCCTATGAGATATAAGGGGTTTCCTATCGTAGCTTAGCGGTTATAGGCCTAATCATTTTTCTTATATGTCTGAATCTTTCCAATAATAAAATTTAAATTACAAAGTTTTAATAGCCTAATTAGTTCGCAGTTTTTCTCTAATTTCCGACACGCACCATTTTTAGCGATAAAAGATTTGCTACTTGTGGCAACAGGAATTTCTGCGATAGCGCCACTTATAGTACTGGAGATTGTTTCAACTAGGCTAGCGCCGCTCTCAATTAATGGGAGAGGATCGAATATGTAGACATATAAATGTGGCCTCTTCTTTCTTGAGCTATCTGGAGATCAGATTCCTTTGGGAGCATTTACCTTGAAAACTCAAACACTAATTACCAATTATTGGACTAGACGCAGACATATAAATGAAATAAACACAGATAAAAAAGACAATAGATTTATTGAACTTACATGCTTAGTTGCACAGAAACGGGTCACTTCAATGACAATAACGGTGACCAAAATACAATAATTTCGTCTGAATCTCTCTAGGTTTGATGTAATAATCGTTTCAGATCTGACTTAAGATTCAAATTAAAAAACACATTTACCCCACTCTCAAACGCAGTTCTTTCGTCTTGCACTGTAAGGACTGTCCTCCGTTGACCCAAGAGGGCCAAGGATGTAAATCTTTCGTCCAATAGTCTCTTTTAAATGTTTTTTGATGATTCAAGCATTCACACGGTTTTTTGGCCATTTAAGCTTTCTTAGAAATGTTTTGCATAGCATTTTTTTGCTACAATTATCTTAGCAAAATTCGAACGACTAGCGTCGTTGTCTGACTGAAGCTAGAAATGCAATTTCTCTTTTTGCTGATTAAGAATTTAGACTCTTGGAAGCGGTTTTTGAACTCAATTAGGGGACGTTTGATTTCTGCCCGAATCATCTTTAGAAGGAAAGGATCCTGTATTTTTAAATATATCACCTTGTACTCCTGGTACACAACAGAGTGAATAAATTCTTTATCAACATGCTTTGTCAGATGTGCTGGATGAAATTGAGAAAATCTAAGTATCAAAGTGAATAAATTCTTTATCAACATGTTTTGTCAGATACGTTTGATAACACTGAAATGATTTAAATATCGAATTGAAAAAATTCTTTATTAAAATTCATTATCGATATCATTTGTCAGATACGTCGGATGACATTGACAAAATATATGTATTAGAATGAATAAATTCTTTATCATCATCCAGTTGTTGGATAAGTCATCATGAAAAATTGTAAGTAAGTAAGTAAGTAACAAACTCTTTCTTGAATTCATCTCTTGGATACATAATACAGAAATTTAATTCAAGAAATTATGAAAAAAAATTAACAAATTCTTTATTAACATTCTTTATCGATCCTTTCACGGATATGTTGGATAAAATTCACACAATCTAAGTGTTAGAGTGAATAATATTTTTTTATCAGCATCTTTATTAGATACAATGGATAAAATTGAGAAAATTTAAGCATCAGAGGGAATAAATTTTATATCTGTGTCATCTGACAGATATGTTTGATAGCACTGACAAAATTTAAGTATCATAGTGAATAAATTCTTTATCAACTACCCTTGTCGGCTACATCAGGTAACATTCACAAAATCTAAGTATCAGAGTGAATAAATTCTTTATCATCATCCTTTGTCAGATATGCATGATAAAATTGACTAAATCTAAGTATCAGAGTTAATAAATTCTTTGTCAATGTCTCTTGACAGATACGTTTGATAGCACTGACAAAAATTAAGTATCATAGTGAACAAATTATTCATCAACATTCTTTATCAATATCATTTGTCAGGAAACGTTGGATAACATTGACAAAATCTGTGTATTAGAATGAATAAATGCCTTATCATCATCCTTTGTCGGTTACGTAAGGTAAAATTAAGAAATTCTAAGTATCAGAGTGAATAAAGTCGGATATGTCGGTTAACATTATCAAAGTGTCAGCGTGATCAAATTCTGTATCAACATCAATTGTCACATATATCGAATATAATTGACAAAATCTAAGTATCAGAGTGAATAAATGCTTTATCAGCATCCTTTGTCAAATATATCGGACAAAATTGATAAAATCTAAGTGCCAGAGTAAATAAATGCATTATCAACATCATTTGTTGGATATGTCGGATAAAATTGACATATCCGATAAAATTGACAAAATCTAAAGTATCAGAGTGAATAAATGCTTTGTCAGCATCCTTTGTCGGATATGATGGATAAATTTGACAGAATCTAAGTGTCCGAGTGAATAATGTTTTTTATCAACATCCTTTATCAGAAACATCAAATATAATTGACAAAATCTAAGTATCAGAGTTAATAAATTCTTTATCAGCATCCTTTCTGAGATATGTCGGATAAAATTGACAAAATCTAAGCGTTAGAGTGAATACATTTTTTTATCAACATCCTCTGTAAGATACATAGGATAATATTGACAAAATCTAAGTATCAGAGTGAGTAAATTCTACATTGACACCCCTTTCTCGGATACATGGGATATTATTGACAAATCTAAGTGTCAGAGTGAATAAATTTTTTTATATCAACATCTTTTATCAGATACAACGAATATAATTGATAAAAATATAAATATCAGAGTGAATAAATGCTTTATCAGCATCCTTTGTCGGATATGTTGGATAAAATTGAGAAAATCTAAGTGTCAGAGTGAATAAATGCTTTATCAGCATCCTTTGTCGGTTATGTCGGATAAAATTGACATAATCTAAGTGTTAGAGTGAATATTTTTTTATCAACATCCTCTGTCAGAGACATCGGATAAAATTGACAAAATCTAAGTATCAGAGTAAATAAATGCCTTATCAACATCATTTGTCGGATATATCTGATAAAATAGACAAAATCTAAGTATCAGAGTGAGTATATTCATTATCAACATCCTTTGTCGGACATGTCGAATAAAATTGACAAAACCTAAGTATCAGAGTGATTAAATTCTATATCGACATCTCTTTCTCGGATACATGGGGTAAAATTGATAAATCTAAGTGTCAGAGTGAATAAAGTTTTTTCTATCAACATATTTTATCAGATACAACGAATATCATTGACAAAATCTAAGTATCAGAATGAATAAATGCGTTATCAACATCCTCTAAATGCATTATCAACATCATTTGTCGGGTATATCGGATAAAATTGACAAAATCTTAGTTTCAGATTGAATAAATGCTTTATCAACATCATTTGTCGGATATTTCGGATAAAATTGACAAAATCTAAGTACCAGAGTTAATAAATTCATTATCAACATCCCTTGTCTGATATCTCGGATAAAATTGACAAAATCTAAGTATCAGATTGATTAAATTACATATCAACATCCCTTTCTCGGATACATGGGATAAAATTGATAAAATCGAAGTATCAGAGTGAATAAATGCTTTATCAACATCCTCTAAATGCATTATCAACATCATTTGTCGGGTATATCGGATAAAATTGACAAAATCTATGTTTCAGAGTTAATAAATTTTTTTATCAACATCTATTGTCAGTTACATCGAATATAATTGACAAAATCTAAGCATCAGAGTGAATAAATGCTTTATCAGCATCCTTTGTCGAATATATCGATAAAATTGACAAAATCTAAGTACCAGAGTGAATGAATCCATTATCAACATCATTTGTCGGATATGTCAGATAAAATTGACATTTGGGATAAAATTGAGTGCTGACAAAGAGTGCTGATAAAGTATTTATTCACTCTGAAATTTTGATTTTGTCAATTGTATTCGTTATATCTGATAAAAGATGTTGATAGAAAAAAGTTTATTCACTCTGACCCTTAACAGTTGTCAAATTTATCCCATGTATCGGAGAAAGAGATGTCGATATAGAATTTAATCACTCTGATACTTAGATTTTGTCAATTTTATTTGACATGTCCGACAAAGGATGTTGATAATGAATTTATTCACTCTGATCCTTAGATTTTGTCTATTTTATGCGATATATCCGACAAATGATATTGATAAGGTATTTATTCATTCCGATACTTAGATTTTGTCAATTTTAACCGATGTATCTGACAGAGGATGTTGATAAAAAAAACTATTCACTCTAACACTTAGATTATATCAATTTTATCCAACATAACTGACAAAGGATGCTGATAAAGCATTTATTCACTCTGACACTTAGATTTTCTCAATTTTATCCAACATATCCGACAAAGGATAATGATAAAGCATTTACTCACTCTGATATTTATATTTATGTCAATTATATTCGTTGTATCTGATAAAAGATGTTGATATAAAAAAAATTTATTCACTCTGACACTTAGATTTGTCAATAATATCCCATGTATCCGAAAAAGGGATGTCGATATAGAATTTTAATCACTCTGATACTTAGATTTTGTCAATTTTATCCGACATATCCGACAAAGGATGTTGATAATGAATTTATTCACTCCGATACTTAGATTTTGTCTATTTTATCCATCATATCCGACAAAGGATGCTGATAAAGCATTTATTCACTCTGATATTTTAGATTTTTTCAATTATATTCGATCTATCTGACAAAAGATGTTGATAAAAAAATTTATTCACTCTTACACTTAGATTTTGTCAATTTTATCCGACATGTCAATTTTATCCGAAACATCCAACAAATGATGTTGATAATGCATTTATTCACTCTGGTACATAGATTTCGTCAATTTTATCCGATATATTCGACAAAGGATGCTGATAAAGCATTTATTCACTCTGATACTTAGATTTTGTCAATTATATTCGATGTATCTGACAATTGATGTTGATACAGAATTTGGTTACTCTGACACTTAGGTTTTGACATTGTTAACTGACTTATCCGATTTTATTCACGCTGATACTTAGAATGTATAGATTTTACTCGATGTAAACGACAAAGGATGAAGATAAGGAATTTATTCATTCTAATACACAGATTTCGGCAGTATTATCCAACATTTCCCGACAAATGATATCGATAAAGAATGTTGATGAATAGTTTGTTCGCTTTGATACTTAAATTTTGTCTGTGCTATCAAACGTATCTGTCAAGAGACATTGATAAAGAATTTATTAACTCTGATACTTAATTTAGTCATTTTTATCATGCATATCTGAAAAAGGATGATGATAAAAAATTTATTCACTCTGATACTTACATTTTGTGAATGTTTTATGATGTAGCGACAAGGGTAGTTAATAAAGAATTTATTCACCATGATACTTAACTTTTGTCAGTGCTATCAAACATATTTGTCAGATGACACAGATAAAAAATTTATTCACTCTGATGCTTATATTTTCTCAATTTTATCCGTTGTATCCGATAATGATGCTGATAAAAAATATTAATCACTCTAACACACAGATTGTGTGCATTTTAGCCGACATATCCGTCAAAGGATCGATAAAGAATGTTAATAAAGAATTTGTTAATTGTTTTCATAATTTCTTGAATTAAATTTCTGTATTATGTATCCAAGAGGTGAATTCAAGAAAGAGTTTGATACTTACTTACTTATTTACAATTTTTTCATAATGACATATCCAACAACTGGATGATGATAAATACAATATATTACGATACGTTATTAATATCAATGATCAACTTTGGACATTTTGAATCTGTTCCATAAAATAGTTCACCATGTTCTCTCTTGATATTGTAGCTATTTTCTTCTCTTAGCTCGTAATCAGCATAATAATCATTATTCCATTTTGAATCATACACAATTTTTACTGGTGTGTAACCGACAAGTTCAATATGCGTTTCGTCTTTGGTATTATTTGGTTCATTGAAGGTTTGATCAATGGTAGTAACGTTTGCTGGCAATTTGTTTTTCAGTTGATTCATCTTTATATTCCTTAGTGATATTTTCTACCAATACCTTTTTTATTTTTCCGGCAATTTCACTGTCTACAACAGCATTATTTTTACATAGGTAACAGTTTCGGCACGTAGACAAGATATGGTTTATGCTATTAGTAGAAGAGTAGGCCTTTCTTCTTCTTTTGATCTTCCGTTGACTGCTAATACCCGAAATGGCTATCTCAAAATTTTGATTGGATGTGTTTGGGGGAATAATGGGCGGGGGGGGGGGCTATTTGCCCTCCCATCACTTTTGACTATTAAACAGGGTACTAGCCCTTTGAATTTCCATTAGAATGAGCCTGTTTTGAAGTTTCTATGACAACGCCTTCTATAAAAACCTTATATGCCCCCAGGGCATAACTTAAAACCCTTGCCCTGAAGGTTTTGGGGGAGTGTCCTCCTCAAAAAAATATTTTCTATCTAGAAATCAGCTACGCTGAACAAAATGGCTATCTCAGAATTTTGATTGGATGTGTTTGAGGTAATGATGGGCGTGGGGGAGGGGCTAGTTGCCCTTCAATCACTTTTGACTATTAAAAAGGGCACTAGCTACTCCAATTTCCAATCGAATGAGCCCCTTTTAAAGTTTCCCGACAACTCCTTCGATACGAAGTGCCCGGGTGGAGAAAAAAAACAAAAACACATTGTGCCCACATTGTTCTTTACTAAGGCAGCGCTAAGGCGCTGCCTATGATTTCTGTTCGTTTTGGGTTTCATTTGTTTGTCGATGCTGATTTTTGGAAGTTTTACGCTTGGTAGATTATTTGATTTTATTTTTGCTCATTCTTGGTTTAATGGAGTTTTTTATTTTTCTTTGAAAAACTTATTTTGTGGAGACAGTTTTTTTAATTAACTCTACATTAAACACCCAGTTTATTTTCATTAGTTCTTTTGAGCCATTTTGATTATTATATAGAAATTTCAAGCAACTTTGTTCTTAAGGTTATGTGGCCCCAGACTCCGAAGCATGGTGCAGGAATCTAGCAATCGAGCCAAAGATTAGCTATGGCTAGCATCGCATATAGAGCGTCATAAGAGGATAGTTTGGCACATGTAACTGAGACCCAGTTTCAAAATAATTCAAGTTGAATAATTTATCTTAAGAGTGTGCATAAAAAAGCTTTAATAGCGATTTGGAAGGAAGTCCAAATCTTTTAAAAGGAATTTTAGTATCGAAAATGGAGTTTCATAGGGTTTCTTCACCAGCTTTTTTGGGATTTTGAAAAATATGTAGTGAAAACTGTGCTTCCAAAAAGATATTTCATCGCTATTATCACTTGAAAAAATTCAAATTTTCTATCACGTGAAATAACATGAAGAAACTGTTAAGTAAGTTCCGTTTCTTTAAATCTGAATGATTATTTAAAAAGTCAAATTAATGAAAATTGTAGATAATTTTATTTCTCAACAGAAGCTGGTTTCTAGAGGAGACGTTAATAATCAACAACAACATGAAGAAACTGTTAAGTAAGTTCCGTTTCTTTAAATCTGAATGACTAGGCCTATTTAGAAAATCAAACTAATTAAATATAGATAATTTTATTATAAAATATAGTGAATTTTGAGACTATTCTATTGTTTACGTTGGGACAAGTTGAACACACTAGGCTTAGGCCTATTTGGTGTTTTGGTAAAAATTTAAAATTGTGACTCTTGATTAGGACATGTTAAAACAGCAATTCTTGCTTTTGAATATGTATAATGATCCTAGTTAATATACTATCCAAGAGGAAAATCTTTCCTCTTTTTTCCTTCTTTTTCCAACTTAAAAGAATAATTTTACAATTTTTGCCATGCTTTGAAGAAAATGTGGTAAAATTCTACTTTAGCTACTTCTGGCTATTTTGGAAAGGAGTTTGGTTTGGAAAATGACATTTTCAGGGATAGATCTACAGGCTAAATTATGTCCCGGGAAGGTATTTTGAAGTACCTACTTCCACTCCTTCTCCCTCTAGAGGGTCCTGACCTTTGATGACCTTTAAAAATCTGTGTGTTTTAAAAGTGAAACCTTGTAAAATAGATCTTCTGCTTAAAACAAAGTCCAACAAAATTGTTTTCAGCTTCACAGCTTTGCTCAATCCTGATTTACAGAGTTTTAAAAATATGCAAATACATTTCCTGAATTTTGAAAATTAACATTGGTATGGCTTAAAATACTACTCAAATAACAGGAATTGCATTTTCAGAACTAAAGCCAGAGAAAAAAAAATATTATAACAGAAAATTAAGGTAAAATTTGTTTTGTCAAAATTTCAATAGGTATAGACCTGTCATTTAGGCAAATTTCAGGATCCTCTAGAGAGAGAAGGAGAGGAGATAAGTACTTCAAAATACCTCCCCAGGACATATTTTAGCCTGTAGACTCATCCGTGAAAGTTTCATTTTCCTAACCTCACCCCTTTCCAAGATAGGTAAAAGTAACTAAAGTAGAATTTTACCGAAAATGTATAAATCTTTTGAAATTGTTGCTATAAATTGTTTTTTATAGACAGTATTCATCCCAGTTATTGTTAATTCTGCTTTTTTAAAATGATAGATATAGGGTAAGACACCCAGTAGTTAGACACTTTAATCACTTTAAAAACTTTTTGACATTTAAACTACTCTAATTACTGTGTTATACCCCCTAGAAACTTAATCTTTGTATCAAAAAATTTTTGAATAATTTATGAACAAGTATGTTACTAATTCAAATACTTTCACTTGCACAGCTTCATCTATTTTTGAATTTACTAACAAGTGAAAATTCTGCCTAAACTCGGACATACAAACAGCTCATTGTAAATTGGCTATTAAAATAGTATAAAAGATTCTGTCCAAGAATAGGCAGGTGGCGGACTACTGGGTGTCTTACCCTAGCCTAGCAGTGTCAATTTTGTATTTTTGCCTCACCATGTTCAATCATTAAAAAATAATTATACCCCTACCCCTACCCCCTAATGTGCAATTATACAACCAAAATTGCATTCTGATTCTAAATATAACCCTCATTTAGGGCCTACATCACAAATGAATTTTGCCCCCACCCCCCTGATGTGCAAATATAGGTTAATATATACCAAATCATATTATTGAGTTAGGACTAAAGTGAATGCACCATTTGATGCCTTTTTTTATGCTGAAGGCTATATAGGGGCGGGGGTGGCTGAAATGAATTTCAGCCCCCCCCCTATATATGCCAATTCAGGGTTAGGTTAGGTATAGCCTATATAGGGGGGAGGGGCTGAAATTCATTTCTGATGGAAATGCTTATTATATTCGTAATCAACATAAAAAAAAGGCATGGAATGGTGTATTCACTTTATTTGAAACTCAATAATATGATTTGGTATATATTGACCCAAATATATACCCTGATTTGGATATATTTAGGGGTTAGAGTAAAGTTCATTTGGTTTTATTTAGGTTCAGAATGAAATTTTGCAAAAATTTGTCAGAATGCACTTTGACAAATTGGTTCAATCACTATTTTGACATTAGGCTAGGCCTATGTGTTGCAAAATGAGAAGTATAAAAAGTAAAATTCTAGACAAGCTACTTTTTACCATGTCAGAAAGTACTTAGGTTAGGGAAATTAAAGTTTCAGGGATAGATCTGCAGCCTAAAGCATGCCCTAGGAATGTATTTTGGAATACCCACCTCTACTCCTCCCTCTAGAGGGCACTGACATTTGATGACCTTTAAAAATCTGTGTTTTATAAAATTGAAGCCCTGCAAAATAAACCTCCTGCTTAAATGAAGAGTATAAACTTAGGACCAGTCCCAGTCATAAGGAAACATGTTAAAAACAACAACTCTTATTTCATGATATGCAAAATTATCCTAGTTAACATATTTTCCTAAGAGAGCTCCTTTATTCTGTTAACTAGAATAATTTTGCATATTATGAAGTAAGAATTGTTTTTTAACATGTCTCCTTATGACCAGGACTGGTCTTAAATTTGTACCAAATGAAGCACAAGAAAAGTATTTTCAGCTTCATATCTTTGCTTAATCCTAATTTATTTGGTTTCAAAGATCTGCAAATACATATCCTAAAATGAGAAAAAAAAATCCATTGAAATGGCTTAAAATTTTACTCAATAACAAGAATAGCATTTTCAGAATTAAAACCAGAGAAAAGGAAACTGAAAATTAAGATATAATGTTTTTTTCCAAGTTCCAATAGGTATAGAACTGTTAAGTAGGCAAATTTCTAACATGTGGTTATCAAAAAGGGTCAACCAAGTAACTTGACAACACCTTTGTGGAGTATGTTTTGACCCTGGATTTATTACTGAAAGTTTTATTTTTACTTGTGTATTATATGGCAAACACTCAAGTGTATGCTGTGTAAAACTCAAGAACAAACTGGTTTCTTTCAGCTTAGCATGAGACAAAGACAAGTGACAGAAAAAAAGGAAATATATAATTTGGGCTACAAGTTTGCACATTGGGGGGGGGGGGGTTCAGGGGTGTTGGTAAAGTATTTGGACAGTTTGAAGTTAGAAAACAATGCTTACTTCATAATATGTTGAATAATTGTACCTAACACATTTTGCATACAGACCCACTGTACCCCCATCCCCCTCATGTGCAAATATATAGCCCAATTTTTTATCTAAAGTATTATATTTTCATAATTTTTTGTGATATTTCAGTAGAATTGAGCATCAAAGAAACAGGGTCTAATTAAAGGAAACACTTGAGTGTTTGCAGTATAACACACAATTAGAGTGAATTCCCATCTGAACTTTTCTTCCTCTCTTTGCCTTTTGCTTGCAGATTTTCTTCCCTCTTAAGCACCTCTAGATGTTGTTTTGATGTTATCACCTCTGGCTCTCTTGCAATTTTCTTCCATTTTTCTATTCCTGAAACTGATGGTAGGTTGGGCTGCTTGATTGAGTCAAGAAGAATCTCTCCAAAATTTTTGATTGGTTGCCAAACAACTTCTTTGGACTAACGGCAACAGAAACGGTAATTTTTTTCTAGTTCGGTGTTGACAGTGGTTGTGACTTTAGGTGTGCCTGCCTTTTCCTCTTGTTTCTTTTTCATTTGTGCATAACATCTCAACTTGGCAGGTTCAAACTTGTTATGGTCAATTACGGATGGGCTTACTCTCATTGGAACACTCAGATCGAAGATTCCAGTTGCTTTGAACAACTTTTTGATCAGACTAGGAGTGAGATAGGTATCCCTACCTTTGATAAGAGACATACAAAATCCTTCTTTGACAGAATGTTGTCAGGGTGCTTCCTCAGCCATTTCATGAGATTCTGATCTTAAGACACTTTCATTCCCTGGAAAACCACTTTATCAAGAGGTTGAAGTATGTGTGATGCATGTGGAGGTAGCTTGAAAATTGTCATGCTGTATTTGTTTGCAAGCTTAACAAGAGCAAGAGAAAGATGTGAGCCATGTCCATATAAGATGAGGAGTGCCTTTCCCTGTACATGAGGAAGAAATTGGAATTCAAACCAGTTCATAAAGAGATCAGACGTCATCCACCCTTTCTTGGTAGATGCACCAAGGTAAGCTCCATCTACAGGTATCCATGAGGTCTAGGTATTCTTTGCAGAGAAAACTCTTAGAGGTGGGAGTTTTTCTCCATTTGCACTGATACAAGCCAAGACAGCTGTATTTTCATGTCCATTACCACCTGTTCTATGAGTGGCTGGTGAGTCTTTGGCTCCAGTAACTTTTGTGTTGCCAGGATCCCTGCAGAAAGATGTCTTGTCCAAATTGAACCAGCTCTGGGGCTTGTCATGAATATCAATTGCCATGGCAGTTTCATGCAACAGCTCATAAAAACCATACATTATGAAGGGGTCAGATTGCTTCAAAAGACTTTTGTTTTCTAACCTTTCTGGTTTCTGTAGTGAAATTTTGTTTTGGCAGTTGAACCCCACCCACCAGTCATGACCATGTTGGTTGTCCTTAAATATTGTTTGAACTTTGTTCTTGATGAGATAGTCTTGGACTTGGTCAAGAAATTCCTGCTTGCTGAAACCTATGCCCCACTTTTCAAGTATTTGGAGATCCTGAGCCTTATCTTTTTCTATTTCAGCTGGAATTTCTTGGCTCCTCCCTCCACCACAAACTGGTTTTTGACTTTTGTCTTCTTCATAAGATGGTAGTGCACGGTATCTCCATAAGATGGTAGTGCGTGGTGTCTGAAACACTTTGGAAGCCTGTAGCATAGACATTTTCTTTGAAGATATCTCTGCTAGTGTGTTTTGTAGCTGACTTGCATCACATGTTCCTCCAACCTGGCATAGTGTTTTCTGAACATAATTTCTAGGCATCTAGAAAAGACAAAGGAATTAAGAAAGAATGAATGAATTTAATCCATTGATGATTTAAACCAAGTAGCTTTTCTACTTTGATACACTTTTTGCATGGTGGGTCACAAGTAAAGGTTAAGATGGAAAAACAATGACAAGGGAGAAAGATAAAACAAAAGCAGGCACAGAACTGCAATACATGAATGATCAACACAACACTACATTTCACTAAGTTAGTAGAGTCATCCAAGGATGGTTACTGGCTTCAACCCTTATTATCTAAAGCTTAGAATCTGTTCTACCATTTAAAATATCAATATTTGGTAACATGGTGTAAGTTTGACACCCCTGCCAAACTTCCCCCATAGGGGGTAAGTCCAACATGTTGGACTTTCCCTTGATGGGCTTTTTTGGGGGTAAGACCAACATCCATCTTATTACTTTATAATATCTCTCTTACTTTATAACCTGCATAAGTTAAAGTAAAGTTAGTTACCTGTGTTCCTAAAAAAACGCCATCCAAAAAACTTCAAAACTTTCTGAACAGAAGGCATGCTAACTCTGCTGGAAGTTGATGGCACTGTTGCCTACTGCTACTAATGTGGAAGAAAATATGAAGGTCTCCCAAAGATACAATGGACCATAGATAAATTGAAGGTTGGTTTTGGACTTGCCCACTGTTGGACTTTCCCTGATTCACCCTACTGTTTTATTTTCCTAACTTAATGACTTTCTAAGATAGCAAAAAGCAGCTTGTCTAGAATTTTACTGCAATAAAGATAGCTTAGCCTCTATGTTTTAGCCTATCAAGGGAGAAGGAATGTTAATTGTCAAAGTAATGACTATTAGGCTTATAATGGCAAGGAACATAAAAAGGAATGAATTAGGTTATACGCCTAGAATGGGTGCTATTGAGAAGGAAACATGTTAAAAAACAATTTTTACTCCATAATATGCAGAAAAGTTGTAGTTAATATATTTTGAATGTGCTTCCACTAGTCTATACTTTACTCCAGTGTTGTAATTGGTAAATTTGTTCTTGGTAAAATTGAGTAGGCTTATTGTCTTATTGTCACTCATGTTGATGGCAACAGGGAACTTACAGCTTCTTTGTGTGACCTCTTCTTGTACTTGCAAGGAGTGAGGAGAAAACTTGACTTGAGAGGTTGTTTTTGAGCAGTTTGCAATTAGTGATTGCATCTCCTCTCTTCCTTCAATAGACTAGGGTAGGAGTTTGAGGGACACAAGGTGTTCCTCATATGGCTTGTCTTGCAAAGCTGGTATGGGCTTTGTTGCTTGTAAGAGTTAAAAGTGATTGAAGGGCAAGCAGCCCTCCTCCCAAGTCTATTCATTTTAACAGCTTTAGTTATCAGTTTAATAGATTATGTACAAGTGAAACTCTCTCATGGAAAACTCCTCCCTGGAAATTTCATCCAACGTAAAGTGACTCCCCCCCCCCTGTCAAATTTCCTCATGACAGTTCCTTCCTTGCTGAGAATCCCCACCTCTCTATAAAATTGCTTGTAAATAATTCACCCTGAAACATTCTCCTTGGCATTTGATCATTGGAATAAAACTGTAATCTCTAATCAGTTTCTTGATCACATCAGAAACGCCCCCTTCCATGGAAATTATTTCCCAGGAAACAAAACGCGCAGAAAAAAGCCCCCAGATAATTCCCCAGGACATCTCCATATAAAAAATTTAGCAAAGAGAATGTAAGACAATTAAAAAGAATTTTGTATAGTGATTCTGTCTACCCCCCCCCCCTTCAGTGTAACATTTCTCCTAGAATATTCACTCATCAAAAATTTCCATCCCAAAGGAAGATTCTCCCCTTAGAAATCCACCCCAAGCCCAACCCTGTCCCCATCCAAAATAAAAATAAAAATGGCTGTAGACTTCCCAGTAACAAATACTATATGTAAACAATGGGCAAAGTTCACAACATGCAGCCCTTCCCCCAGGGACTGTGGCGGGTCATTTTATACCTAAAGACAGCTATAAGATTTTTTGACTAAGCTGAATAAAACGCCTATCTCGAAATTTTGATCTGGTGACTTTGGGAAACATGTGATTGTGGGAGGGGGCCTAGGTGCCCTCCAATTTTTTTTGGTCACTTAAAAAGGACACTAGAACTTTTGATTTCCGTTTGAACAAGCCCTCTCGCGATATTTCAGGACCACTGAGTTGATACAATCACCTCTGGGAAGAAAAAAAAACAACAAATAAACACACATCTGTGATCTTTCTTCTGACAAAAAAATACTACAAAATTCCACATTTTTCCATATAGGAGTTTTAAATCTCTACAATAGGGTTATCTTATAAGCTAAATCTGATGGTGTGAAAAGATTCTATGACTTTTTGGGGGTGTTTTCCCCCTTTTTTGAAAATAGAGCAAATATTCTCTGGCTTATGACTTTTGTTGGGTAACACCAAACTTGATGAAACTTATATATTTGAAATCAGCATAAAAATCAGATTCTTTTGCTGTATCTATTGGTATAAAAACTAATATCCATTTTTAGAGTTTTGGTTACTATTGAACCAGGTTGCTCCTTACTTACAGTTTGTTACTTTAAGTTGAACAGAATGCATACACTATGCAGGTTCAGTTGGATTTTGAATCTTGATAGTCAACAGATTGTTGCAACAGCTGAATTGTAAGTTGGCATGTTATTGCCTATAGGGGGTAGGGGATAGGGTACTATCATTTTTAAATGATAATATCTGATTTTTTTTTCCAATTAAATGCAGGAATGCCGAAAAGCTAATCATTTTTTTCATTTAAAGCAGAGACAAAAGAAAATGATATCAATTCCCTGGGAAACCATAGAAATATTTTGATGGGCCCAGTGCCCCTCATTGGGGCTTGTTCATTGTCTTGGGCGTTTTTGTATTTCTCATAGGCTACTGGCCTGATTTGGCTTTTGTGTGTGCTTGCTTTTAATTAGATTCTTTGGATCTTATTGAATGCCATGGCAAATCTATTATCTATTATTTGAATTATTATGCAAGGGCTCTGAAACGCCACAGCCATTTCGTTTCTACCAGATTTCTACTTTTCTTGATGAATTTCATTTCTACCAGCATCCAGCTAGCAATTTGCAAAGTTTTTAACTCATGAATAGGCTCAAATCTGTTGTAAGTTCAAGCTGGGATTTGAGAAAGACTGATGAAAGCATTAATGTTTGCAGTCAACATTGATCGCGCTGGTGGTGCGACGCCGACACCCCACCAGCGATGGTGCAAACTAATCATAGGCAGCGCACCGCCACTGCTATATTTGGCCCCGCCGCCGCCGGCCTTCCCTTATCGGCGTGGTGCCGGGGTCTAGACTCGCTGTTTGTGCATTCATGTCGAGCCACAGATAAGCATGTTTGTTATTTTTGCTGCTATGAATTATTTTGTTTTTGCACCTAATTGGAACTTCTCATTTCTGTCCATGTTACCAAAATTAGGACCGGACTTAGATCTTTTTTACACTGATTCAAGGCATAGCTAGTTTTTGGCCTGAGTATAGACTTGAATTGTAGGCTTGAATCTAATAAATCACAACTTGCTTTTGCTCTTGCTTTTGCACCAAGCCTACTGATTCCTGCAGCTTTAACTTACATCATTTTTGAATAAGTGGTCATTTTGAACCAGGTTTTCAAAATCTAGGAGGGGAACAAAACAATTTTTTGGGAGGAGGGGGCATATGACACCATTTCACCTTATAATTGACATCAGTTTTTGCCATTTGTCTGCACTTAAAATTTTTCTTGCACCAAGTTAGGATTTCGCTCATTTAGGATGTACCTTGTGCCAAGTTGCCAGGTTTTAAGTGGTATATACAACTTCTAAGTCCCACTACCTTTTGTACCAAAGCTCCCAATTCCATTTGAAATTTAGTAAGCTCTTAGCTGCACTATTGTCTTATAAACTTTAGACCACTGTGTTTAATAGCTGAAGCACTAGCAGCCTTCATAGTTTCAAATGATGGAGATTTTCCAAACTATGAAAACTGACCCAGAACATGAAGGGTCTGTAGTCAAAAATTTCTTAAGGATAGTCCTTTCTTGTACGTTCCTGCTGACATTTTTCAATTAATTCTCTTTCATTTTCATTCTTCAGTCACTTTTTTGGCAAAGTAACATAAATGCAAATTCCATATTAATCAATAAAAATATTAAGTTCCAAATTCTGTCTGCGATTCTATAATCTACCACCCATTGTCTCAAGTGCTTTGCTGCCTTGCACCTTGTCTTAAAGCTGTCATGTGGTCACCTACTATCTCCTATAATTGCATCTCCTTATAACTGTATTATATAACTACAGATGTAAAGGGGGCCTGTTACCCTTCCAGGGGTTTTTGACTCCAGGTAGGAACATAGCCAAATGACACCTTTACTGAACCAGAATCATGGAAAAACATTCAATATGTATGATTTGAGGCACAAAGTAGGCCTAGAAGCCTCTCAAACGAGCCCCTTCACATTGCTGCATTTTAGAAGAAAGGTAGTCATTTTACACCTTGTTTGAAGATATATTGTGTGGGGTTTTCAGTTGGTATTATTGTTGGCATATAATGGACCCAGGGCTCCTCCAGCATCCCACTGCCAACTTTGTAGCAGAAGGTTAGTTATGTCACATCTTGTTAGAGCTGGAATAATGCAAAGATCAATTTGTATGAATTGAGGACCAAATGGGGCATGTGGCCCCTTCAACGCTGTCCTCACTGACATTATTTTAACAGAAAGGTAGGCATTTGGTACTTTCTTTGAACCAGAATAATGCAAAGATTTTTCAATCCCTATGATTTAAAATCCTCCCCATTAGCCATCAACCACCAATTCTTTTTTGTGTATAAAGATTATTTACTAATCTTCCTGTATTCCTGGCCATAGAGCCAGGAATACAGGAAAGGGGAACATGATGACATTGCTTGCTGAATACATCTATCCATCTATCTGTTTAATTATTATTGCATGAAACTAAAGTGGATCAGAAATCTTCATTGTATATCCAAATTTTGCCTAATATTTAAATTGGAATGCAATATGTTTGTTCTGAGAAAAAAGGTTTGAACAAATGTTGCAAATATCTCTAAAACTATCAAACAAAATAATGTCTATTTAAATACTTTTTTGGGAGCAGAGATAGTCATGTAAAAATCCAAATTTAAAAGCCAAATGCCTTTTGTATTTTTGAATTTATTTGTTGTTCTCTTAGAAAGCCAAAAGATATACATTTAATCAAAAACATTTGAATGTAAGCCTAAAAACATATATTTTGTGGCAGATGACATTCACCTTGGAAAAAATGAATTCTAAGGTAAATTCACACATTCAAATGTAACTTCGCACATTTCACCTTAGAAAATGCCAACATTCACCATAATCTTGAGCAGGGCCGCATCTAGGATTTTTTTTTTTTTGGGGGGGGGGGTTACACAAAAAAACACATAAAAAATTTATTTGTATCCATTTTTGTTACGTTTTTACGAGTCAGACCTCTTATCAAACTTGTGTCCACCTATGTAGGGTCACGCAGGTACTTGCCTTGGGAGGAATAGGGGGTTCCAACACGAAACAATTGCGTTTTACCTTAGATTTTCCTTTTACTTTCTGTAAAGGGATGTTGATGTGTATGTGTGTTGGTATAGGTTTGTTTTTTCAACTCATGTTTTATAGGGACAAAGAGTCGTCGTGTCCCTTTGAAGTTGAGAGCAACTATCAGAAAAAAAGCAAAAGAGTCAAGAAAGAAGCTTAAAAGGGAAATGAGGAAGAACCCAGAAAAATGTAAGTGTAGTGTTGTATATTATTAATTCTATTCTAGGTATGACTATAGTTAAAATTCTGTAGCTGGATTAATTTTTATTTTCTGTATTAATGCTTCCTTTCTGTAGTAATTTGTGTTTTGACATTAACAGGAATTAACGTTAATATGTTAATAACTCTATAACATCAATTTGTGGACCATACCTGCATATTGCTGACCATTTATAAATGGGTTGGTTGCATACAGATTTTTGACAGCAAACTTTCTGAATTCTAGCCCTAATTTATGCCCACAATATTTTTAGACCAAATTTTTGTTTATTAACAAAATCCTTTTCAATTTATTAATAATTATTTGTTTTACTAATTTATTAATAATTTACTAATTATTTTCATTTATTAACTGTGCCCTCTGCTTTATTAATAAAAAATTAATAAAAATGAATTTCACAATTACAAAATGGTTAAAACCGTTAAATCATTTTTTTAAAATTTTGCGCCCCTAAAATTTCTGCGCCCGGGGAAAGTGCCCCCTATGTCCCCCCTAAAACCACCTCTACTAGGCTAATAGAAACGAAGGTAACTGAAGAAAGTAAAACAAAGATGAAGACAAAACAGAAAGTTTTTTCACTACAATGGATGTTTCTGGAGCTCTCTACATACTGTCGATTTCTTTTACAGGCAAGAAAATTCTTCTACAGTCTTCATTATTCATTAGTTTTTTCTTATTAATTACTTATATTAGTTGCATGTACTGAGAAGACAAAAAATATCAAATTTTTGTGTTACCCGTTTCATGCATATATCTCTCCTTTTACTATTATGTTTTTCTTTTTAGTCAGAAAACTAAACAGGAATAAATTGTACAAAGTTCCCAATGATTGTCCCTTTAAAGAGAAGGTTCTTATTGAAGAAGAGCAACAAAGACGACAAAAAGAGCTTGAGAAGCAACAGAGAAAGGAACAGAACAGAGCAGAAAGAAAAGCTGCCAAAGAAGTGGAGTTCGACGCATCCAAAGGTACCTTTCTCAGTAGGCAAATACACAGGAAACGGCGTGGGCTTTAGACCTGTTCTCCCTCTGAATCTCAAGTTTCTTACTTTAATTTTTTACTTTTCCTATCTAATTCACCAGTTTTTTTCTAATTTGTGCCCATCCCCCTGAAATCACAACAATATTACCCTCCTCCCATATTTATTTGCTCACACAATCATTGAATAACGATGATTCCTGACTACGAAAAATCCTTGCGTTGCACCTGAAGCAGCTGAGATGTAATGCTGGGGCCAGCCTGGAAAAAGATTACTGGTCCTTCAGGGACTCTCTAAACTACCTTGAGCGTCCCCAAAGTATGTATGTATTTCCAAAAAAAGCCATTGGGCCATAGTAAAAAAAAAAAAAAAAAAAACAGAACATAAACATAACAAAACCAACAAAAAAACACAAATAAATTAAAAAAACACAAATAAAATAAAAAGAAAAAACGTACTTATATATGAAGGTTCACGAAAATATTTATAAAGAGATAGATCTTTCATGATGTATCAGCCCTTCATCAACATACTTAGCCAAATTCCTTAATGTCATTTTAACTAGTGATCCTACAATCCCTTCCACCCACGTTCTATTTGCCAACACTAACGAAAAACACTCATTTCTCAGATCTGCCAATTCCTTACAATTCCCCCAAAAATGATAAATATCCTCATCATCTTCCCCTAACATTGGACAAAGGGCTGGGTTAAGACTATAACCACTACATTTCCTCTCTCTTTCCACAATAACATTCAACCCTCCTCTTAAATTAATAATCTATTTTATATCTTCACCTTTCAACTCCGACTTAAAATAAACTTCTTCCCCCCACGTGTCTTTCACCGTACTATACAGACTCAGAGATCCTGAGGCCTCCTTCCGAGCCTGCCACTGCTGTATTCCTTGCTTGTGTAACCTTTCTTTTACCTTATCAACTGCTGTATCCGAATTTTATCCCTGACCTTCATTCCAAAAATACGAATATCCTACTTCATCTAAAATTTTCTTAATTTCTTTTGGCCACCCTACCTCTATCTTATCCTCCAACAATCTAAAATACGCTTCTTTCGCTAGAATATTTTTACTTCTTAAAATTTTTATCCAAAACTTCACCATTCTTATTAACCTATCTTTTCTTAACCTACTTAGTCCTAAATTCCCCTCCAGTAAAATACTGTGAGTGGATTTATGGGCCCTAAAAACTCGCTTAAAATAATTTCTTAGCATTCTCTCCAAATCCTCACTTTCTCTAAAACCCCAAAGCTCACACCTGTAATGCATAACCGGGAGGAGTTTTGTCTTAAATAAATATTTATACATTGTTAAGCCCCTAATCTTTCCAACCTCACTTTTTTCTTTTGTACTCTATGCTGAACCTCCTGTGCATACTTACCATTCCAAAAAAAATTTGACTCCCAAGTACACGAATTCTTTTTTAATCTCCATAAAATCACCTTTAAGTCTAAATTCATCATCTTTTATTAATTTTCCACCTTTCCTAAAAACTACAATTACCGTTTTCTTATTATTTAATTGTAATCCTTTCATATCCAAAGTGATCACATTATAAAAAATCCCTCTTACGTCTAGGAACGCTACGTAAATCCAACCCCTCTTTTCATGATTCCTTTTCTAACTGTACTATGCAAAATAAAAACCTGCTCTATTGTACCCCCTTCTTTCCTAAACCCGCCCTGATCCTCTATTAATTTCCCTAATTCTTCTAGCCCTTTTCTTAGCCGACTATCTACTATCTTACAAAAAAATATTGCTATGGGAGAAATCTGGATCAGTCGGTAATTCGAGAATTCTTTGCAGTTTCCTTTTTTATCTAATGGTACAGCTATAGATGTTGTCCATTCTATTGGCAAGCTGCACAATAAGAATATGTGTCTGAAAACGACAGTTAAAACGGGTATGAATACTTCTTTTGCCTTTTTCCATACTCGTAGTGGAATTCCTTCTCTACCTGTAGCTTTTTCTTTAGCTGATCCTGTTCCGAAATTAGTGCTATCAATTTTGTGTCTCCTTCTGTCATGGGTCCAAAAGGTATAATTTCTGGTAAAATATTTTGGAGATCTTCTTTCATTCGTTTCCTTTTACCGATTGTGCCCTGAGGTGCTGTTCCCACTCTTCAGGTTCCAAAGAACATGTCTCGTGTGCCTCTCCCTTCAGCGACCTATGTACAGCTTTCCCTAATTGATTTGTGTTCTTTTCCCTGAATTGTTTAATAAGTTCTTTTTCTTCGCTGCTTCGCATTGTTTATTCTCTCTTATCATCTTCTTATATCGCTTTCTATTCTCTCTGTAATTTTTTTAATTATTCTCTATTCCTTGCGTTTAGGATGAGCATACTTTCCTAAGGCTCTCTTGTACAATGAGTCGAAGACTCTCACAGTCGTATTAAAAATATTTTTTCGTCAATTTCTTCTCTTTTCCTAGTTCGCATATCTACCTTAGCGATTCTTCTAAATTGTATACTGCTTCACTTACTTTGCCCACTTCAACTAACTCAATAATCTTCTCCATCTCTTTCTCTAAATTTTCGTTTTCTATATTAGTCTTAAATAACTCTTCATCATAAATATATACTGCTCTCTCTATATTTATATTTGTCCTTAAATCTAGTACACTATTCTCCAAAACCTTTTCTATAACCTTATTTTTCCGTCGACGATCTTCTACTCTGATCTCTAACAGCAATGACAAATGGTCGGAGCCAACTATTTCCAGAACCTCAAAATCCGTACAGCACGACAAAAGACAACCATCAACTAAGATATAATCAATTAAACTTTGGTTCTTACCCGACAAAAACGGAAACTCTCTTCTCCCCTTATCACTTCCAACCCTCCGATTAACCATACTCAATCTGTAATCCCCACAAAACCACAAAAGCCCACTTCCCTAAGTGTTTTCTCCCCCTTCCTTGTCCTTTTTATGCCTTCGTCTTAAATTCTCCAAACTTTGTTCTTGTTGAATTGAAGGATCTGCAAAATTAAAACTGTTGGAACCCTTGGTCCCAGTTTGTTCAGATAAATGTCCTTCCCAGATTCTTTTCTTTTGGTCCCTTAATTATTCTTTTCCCCAAGTAATAACTATTAATTTTCCTTTTATTTTGGTGGTGCCATTTTCTGTCCTTCGTTAATTGCGTAGTTGGTTACACAGACCACGAGGTATTAAGTGTGCAGTTGGGGATGATTGACCAGTAATTAGTAAGCCCTTGGATTGGTTGGAAAAATTCACCCACCACCCCATCACCCCTTCGCAGGCACGCGGCCGGCTGAGCAAGTTGGAGAATTGGAAGTGTGATTTAGTTAGTTCCTTTTTTGTAGCGTGACTGATCACAGTAAGATTTTTTATACTATATAATCTTTGACTTTCTAGCCTAGGTCGAGTCCAAGGAGATAGTTAGAAATATTACCGGTAACCCTTGGCCTTAAAGTGGCCCCTGGGACCATTCGATCACGCTATAGTACCCTAAGGCAGGGTATATTGTAAATCAGGCACAGACGTTACCTGATAGACACGGAACCGTTGGGATAAGCGCGGGAATCCCACTAACATTTGGGGCGACAAGGGGTTCTCCGCCTCGAGTAAGTGGCATAGCAACCTTTTTGCGCCATTTTTGCACCAATAAGTGGTGACCCCGTACTTTACACCCTAATAAAAACCATCAAAAATTTTACGTTGTTCTAAAAAATCGGCCGTGTACGCATTATAATCCCCCATCAATATAAATCCCATGCGCGGGTACTTCAAATGTAGTGTAACCATTTCCTCAGACAGCAATTTCTAAGTATGTTCGACGGAATGTGAGCTAGATTGATGTAGTTAATATATGGAGCATAACATAACATTCAGTATTGAGCACTGTAAACGAAGCATAATCCACACAACATTCTCAGTTTTACTAGGTAGCCTTTTAACTGAAGCAAACGTTCTTTCTTTCAAGAACACAGATAGAACCCCGTTCGTTCTACTATTTCTACTTTTTTTTTCCTGCATGCTTTAAACTCTTCATATCCCTCAATATTTACACTTTCCTCCACATTTTTCCACGTCTCTAACGTATAAATTGTTACCCATGGGCCGCGAGTTCCTATTTTTCACTGTTTTTTCTCTCATTCTCCATTCTTGCTGCTTTACTTGGCTCTTGTTCTACACTACTATTGAGGCTTAGATCTCGTTTATTTGATTTTTGGTCGTCGTTATCTTCGACCTCACTCCCAAAATCTGATCCAAACTCTGACAAATCATTCTCTATTGACAAGGATCTTATTCTTGTTTCTCCTGATTGAGACCGGAAACTGCTTTTTCTTTCCCTGCGAGTTTGGGAGCTCGTTCCCTCTGTAGGACTGTTTGCGACTTCAACTTGAGTATGTCGATTATATGACCGTAAAGTACCAGTTTCTCTATTATTCTCGTAAGTGGTTTCATTAACTTTTAACTTCATTCCCTTCCACTTAGTTTTCAGGTTCTTGGTGCGGGCCTCTTAATGTATTGGTTTCAATTTGTTTCTAATCTCTCATTCTTCAGGTGAATAATATCGAGTCACAAATACTCTTTCCTGTCCAAAAAACTCTACCATTACGCAAAACAATGTCTCTTCGATATGCATTTCAAAACTGATTAAGTATAGAACATGGTCCCGATTTTGATTGCAATCTGAAGACATCATGTAAATCGTGAGGCCGCATATTACTTTGGGGAACCCTTCTTGCAAGATAATGCGCTAACTCTTTTTTAAAAGAAATATCAGCTTCGCTTTCCGGCAACCCATAAGTCACTAAATTATTTTTTTGATCTTCTTTCTCGAGACTTAGTATAGGAGTGTCCTTGAGTGTACTTAGTTTCTCTGCGTTTTGGACTCTAGTTTTTACTGTAGATAATTTCCTGATTTTTCTACCGTTTTTTTAACTCCTAATTCATTGGGAAAATGTTTTATTGCCCCATTTGTTAATTTCTCAACCTTTTATACGCTAGTCAGCTTCAAATGCATAACTTATTACTTTTCCAATACTTCCTTAATCAATGCTGAAATAGCTTCAGTTATTTAGTAGCCTAATAAATAAGCAAAAAACAGAAACTTACTTGCATGGGGGGTATATTTGTGAATCCTGTTTGCACGTTTACTGTTTCTCAGGCTGGTTTACTGTTCAAATATCCATAAATCACACTTTTTTGCACACTTCTTTCGACAGAAAATAATCAAGTCTTAATCACCCACAGCGATCTTATCACTTCCACTAATCTGTTGAAGTTTACTATTTCACTTATTGTGAAACTTCTATAATTCCTGATTTAATTAAAGTTCATGGCAGTGAAATAATGACATTCCGAAGTGTTTTAAATATCCAAAAACAGGCGTTTTCGCTTCGAAGACTGAATGAAGACTATGTGAAAACTTTTTTTTTTTATGCAGTGGTATCAAAACAGTGTTTTAAAGGGCTAATTTTTCTTTTAATACTGCACATGGCCTGTTACACCGAGCTCACTTATAATGTTTTGCTCTATATTCCATGTTTTTCTTGCCACAAGTTCATGTATCATGACGGTTCAGCCTTTAATCTCAAAGGAAATTTGGCTTTGGACAACTTGTCGTGTTTTTTTCAAAACTGGTAAGATTCAGTCTCTGCTCCCAATAATTAAGATGAGAGAATAACGTTTTTGGAGAATCTTTTTTTTTTTGGTTGGGGATAAGAAGAATGCAATTTTTAGTTTCTTTTGTGACTGCCGCCATTCCAACCTGTATGTAGGTTTAGCTAGGTCCATGATTGATGGAGGAGCTTATGAAGAAAAAGAAGCAAAATTATTAGCTAGTAGGCTACTAGATACAACTTCATATAAATATAAACCTAGTCAAGAAAAAAAGAGATAAAAGCGGAACCGAAAATCGATTCCATTTAGTTTATAGCGGCGCTTACCTTTACTTTAGTAAAAACTTTATCTGGATTGGCTGCTTTATATCTTTGATTCACATAAACACTACCAAATTGCGCGGCTGATGAATTAAATATGAAACAAACTTAAAGAAGGATTATATTGTTGGATGATCAATTTTATATGACACTAGCTTACCTATTGCGCATTGCTCCAATCTTAAAAGAAATAAAACTCAAGGAAAATCTCCTTTCATCCGGAAAATTCTCCCCTGTGGAGAACTTCCTCATGCGGAAAACTCCCTCCGTGAAAAAATCTCCCCATGTATTGACAGCAATCGTATTTTAAATTTAAGAGTATTTGAAAAATTCCCGCGGAAAATTCTACCCTGGAAAATCCGTTATTTGTGTTGAAGTATCTCTAATTTCATTCATCATCAAAAGTAATACGAAGGCCTTGAGAGATGGAGGGGGGGGAGTTATACCAAAAACCTTTGCAAGGTTGTACTTGAAAAATTCTTTGTCTCTTGGCGATTGGATGAACTGTTTAATAATGTGTGTCCATTTAGGACACACTCAGACATGCGTTCGGTTTTATATATATAAAGAAAGATACACAGACAATTTTTTTAAATGCCCTCTCTTTTCTTTGGATTTCTAGTTATTATAAGGCTATACCTTCTTTCTTCTTTTTCTTTTTTTTTAGGATTGGAAGATTTAGTTAAAAGTGCAGAGAGTAGGGACACTGTATTTGAAGCTAAAAGTGGTTCAATCCATCCGAAATCCCAAGACAAAGGAGAATTAGCCGATAATTCAGCCAAAGCATACTACAAGGAATTTCGGAAGGTAAAATTATTTGGGATTATCTCCTTCTATCTCTTTTTTATCATTATTATAATTTGTTCTGATTTTAGCTTTTTATTTCGGAAGGGAATATCCAGAATTAATGTTTCGGGTAGGAGTCAACTATGGAAAAGATATAGCTATTATATAAATGGAAAGCATGCATTTCTGTGTAATTAATCTTGTTTTTGAAGAGGGGGAGGGGTTGAACCAGTTCCCTCCCATGAGGGAACAATACTTTTTAGTACTATTTAGTAAAAATAATGAAATAAAAATTTGTAATCCCGACATGAAACAAGAATCAGCCCTAAAATATTTTACTTAAATCAGCCCTAAAATATTTTATACACGTGAACTGGTTAGAATACAAGATACGTTTTGTGGGTAAGCTTACATCTAACACTATATACATCTCCACAGAATACCGCCATATACATTTTATTTGGGATAGCCGACTCTTAAATTTTGTTAACAAAAAAACTCGTGTGTTCATATGCATAATTGCTAATTTAGAAAGAATTTAGCGGTGCATAATATTTTACGTAAATAAAAAAAGAAAGAAAAAAGAATCGTTCTTGATTTTTGCCCCCTCCTCAATTCCTCGCTCTTCACATTAAAGTTTCGTTAGTACTTTTAAAAAGCGTCTTATTCTAATCAAACGGCCCTTGTGTTTCAGGAGTTGTTCTTTAAGAATTGGGACGAAAATTTAAACCTTAGTGTAAAGAGCTAGGTATTGAGGAGGGGCCAACTCCCCTCACGGGATCAGTTCGTTTTAAGTTTAATGTTGCTCCTTACTTTCAGTTGAAAAAACTTTTTTTTTTATTTCACATCTGATAGTTTTTCAAAAAATGTCGGGAACACCAGCTTCCCCTCAATGGAAAATTTTCATTGGGCAATTCCATCCTCGATGAAAATTTCCACCGAAAATTTTCTTGCGTTCGATTCTGCCTGAAAAACTATCCTTAGCGTACTTTCATTTGAAAAAAGACTTTAATCTCTTATCGCTTTTCAAATCATGCCAAAAATTCCCCCTCCGTGGAAAAATTTCTGGAGTTTTAATTTATTATCCCCCTCCGTGGAAAATTAATTTATTACGACCTCGGCACACCCCTGGACATCCTTTGAACCTTTGCTGACCAAGGTGGGTTGAGAATAGCCACCTGGAATGTTTTAACGATGAATAAGCCGGGATCCAATGACCTTGTAGGGTTAGAAGTGTTAAGATGTGGGATCGACATACTTGGAATGACAGAAACACATTTGACGTGAACAGGCGATGAAGAAATCGCCAGTACAGGTCACAGGATGATTTGGCCAGGGTAAACCTCCAATAGAAGCAGCGGTGTAGGCCTGCTCCTAAGTAAGAAGGCAAAGAAATGCCTCATATCCCACAATCTAATATCGGATAGACTACTCAGTGCTCGCTTCAACCACAAGCATGGGAATATGTCCGTTACTTTGTGCTACGCACCAACGAATGTCTTTCCAGAGGTCGAATAAGATAATTTCTACTCAGCTCTAACATCTGCTTTATCCCGGATTTCCCCTCACGATGTTTGGGCCGTGGTGGGCGATTTCAATGCAACTGTATCAAACCCCAGCGGAGCTTTTAAATCTGTAGTTGGACCGGTTACCCCTGACTCGTTGAATGAAATTGGGACCCGACTCCTCCAGATTTGCGCTACCCCCTATTTCAGAGGAAAGACATCAATAAGCCAACATGGTATAGCAACGATGGGCGAACGCGGAAGATGATTGACTATATCTTAGTCAACCAAAGATGGCGCTCATCAGTTACGAATTGTAGAAGATATCGTGGTGCTGAGATAGGGAATACAGACCATCGATAAGTTTCCATAAATTTCCGCCCGCGTTTTAAATCCTAACGTTCAGAACGGCACCAGCCAAAATTAAAAACACAGAAACTAAAAATTGAGGCATTCTACCAAAAGTATTCAGTTGAAATTCAGAATAGGTTTGAATGCCTGGATACACTTGTTGACCCGGACACGTTCTGGCAGACTTATGAAAAGGATGTGCTAGAGCTTATCACTAATACCGACGGTAGCATCATGTATGCAAAGAAGCCCTGGCTATTGTAAGAAGCACTGCAAATCATAGAACAGCTCCGGAAAGCGCGGTTGGCCAGAGATATGCCCTCTTACAGACGGCTAAACGGGATTAGAAACAATATTATTCACCGTGATAAACAACAATTTGTTGATAAAAACAGCTGAAGAGCTAGAAGATGTGGCACGAAAAGGTGACGTCATGCCACTTTTTAAGCTTGTCAGAGATCTTAGCGATGGGAAACCACCAAAGATAGGCGCAGTTAAAACCGTCTCTGGCGAAATGCTAGAAGATGAAAACGCGCAACTTGATCGATAGATGGAGCACTTCGCAAAGCTATTAAACTCCTTTTTAACCAATCGTTTTCAAGTGCTTAAATATAAAAATGTTTATTCCGATCCCCTTCCTATCTTTTGTGGAGTGCCCCAAGGAACTCTGATAGGTTCCATTTTATTTCTTATAATGATTAATAGCCTCATGACTGATCACACAGAGCGATGGAAGTATGTGGACGACCTGTCTGCACTTGGGGTTTGTTGACGAAATATTAAAAGCTCGATTATGACATTACTTGACGATGTCACCCAGGAGGCTTCTTTGTCGAAGCTGAAAGTTAATGCTAATTAATCGTCAGTTATGATAGTTGATTTTTAAAATCACCCTCTTCTTTCACAAACCCCGTTCCTCCCAAAATCTCTGTCACACGCATTAAACTACTTGGGGTGACAATAACTGCTGACTTGAAGTGGGACGCCCATGTTCAAAATTTCCTAAAACAAGCTTCCCCTTCGGTTTCCCTTCTAAAACTTTTGTTAAAATTTTCTTGCCCCCCTAAGGATCTTCTCAAACTTTATTGTTCTTTTATTGCTTGTCCAGTGTGGCATTTCAGTCTTTCTTCAGAGCATATTTATAAGATTGAAGATGTGCAAAAACGAGCACTTAGAATCATAAATGGTGAAGGGAAGGTTCCATATCATTATCTTCTTGGTAAGTTCAAGCTCACCACGTTGGCCGAGAGAAGGAACCTCCTATGCCTTCGCTTCGGTACCAAGACCCTGGCTGTTCCTCGTTTACGTTCCATCATCCCCGAACCCTACCTTCCCGCCCGCAACAGACCGTCCCGTATAAAATCCCCAAACTGACTCCCATCCCCACTAAAACTGAAATATATTGGAAGAGTTATGTTCCCAGTTTTGTTAATTTATACAACAGCCAGAAAAATTTGTCCTTAATTTATTGTTATCTATTTTTTTTTCTTTTTGACTTTTTAATTAAATTTTTGACTCATCATATTTTTTTTTATGTATTTTCATTAATTTTATTGTTTTCTATTTTGTTTTATTTTTGACTTTTAATTAAGTGTTGATCTTTTTCATATATTTTTTTTACAATGAATTATGTGTATCAAAAGAGCGTGACATGAACGTCACGTTCTTTTTGATGATATATATATATATATATATATATATATATATATATATATATATATATATATATATATATATATATATATATATATATATATATATATATATATATATATATATATATATATATATCATCAAAAGAACGTGACGTTCATGTCACGTAATCAAAAGAATCAAAAGAACATGACATTTTATATTTCTAGTGACATTTTTATATTTCTGTGTGAGATATATATATAGTTTTTTTTGTTTTTTTGTTTTTTTTTTATTGTTTTATGTTTTTTGACGTAAAATTCAAATTCGGCAAATGCTGTGAAAGAAATTTAAAAAATAAAATCCTACTCTATTCTAAACGCCGAAAGAATCGTCGTTGACCCCAACCTAACTACATCCGTTCAGCAAACAACATATAAATATCTAGCAGAGCCTGATCCTCCCTCGGTAGAAGACATACAAAATGCCCTGCGGAGGAGGAAGAACAACAAGGCACCAGGAACCTGCAGGATCACCGTCGAGCTGCTAAAGTTCGGAGGACTGACAATGCTTCTTCGGCTGCACATGCTGTTCTCCCTCGTCTGGTCAACCGAATTTATACCTGAAGAATGGAAGGAAGGGATAATCCTTCCTGTATGGAAGCGGAAAGGTAGCCGTAGCGATTGCTCGAATTACAGTGTAATCACCCTCCTGTCAGTGCCTGGCAAACTATTCACCATGACGTTGCTTGTTAAGAGTATCCAGTTCATTCGTAAATGCCGCCGGATTCAGCAAGCAGGTTTCATGCCCGACAGATCCACGACCGAGCAGATATACACTATTCGGCAGGTCATTGAGAAAGCCCGCGAACTCCAGCGCACAGCATATATTGCATTTGTTGACTTTAAAGCAGCTTTAGACTCGATCAACCGCGAGTTCCTTTGGCTGATGCTAAAACAAATGGGACTCCCTGATAAATATTGCCCCCTGTTAAAGGCGCTCTACAGTCGTACAAAAAGCTCCATCCAGATTAATGGTCGTCGAAGCCCACTATTCGAAATAGATACACTGGTGTAAGGCAAGGCTGTGTTGCTGCTCTTGAACTTTTCAACGCGGTGATTGATTATGTCATGGATCGAACCACGAATTGGCTCCAATTAGGAATGAAATATGGCGATAGAGTCTAAACAGATTGTGATTTTTCAAACAAAACTGCCCTGGCATTCGCTTCGTAAGTTAAATTCGAGGCAACCCTAAACATGCTGTCAGAGAAGGCCCTGAAAGTCGCTTTACACAGTAGCTGGCAGAAAACAAAAATAACGATTGCCAACCTGTGGAGTAATTTCGCCAACCCACCAGCTTTTAATTTTATAGGACACACTGTTGAAGTTGTCAATTCTTTTACTTACCTTGGATCTGTCGTCTCGGATAACGGCTCAATTGAAATGGAAGTCAAGTCGCACATCGCGAAAGCTGCGTCTATTATGACTCGATTATGCCGTTCCTTGTGGTCAAAGCCCAACATTAGCCGAAAAATGAAAATGTAGATTCGTAACACGCCCAAATCACATATCCTTTTCTACGGTTCTAAACCTCTGTCGGTATCTCCTTCTGCTCGATATATCACACTTACGGTCCAGAAAAACTTACTAAGAGGAATCGAAAGGGCCAAGAGGTGTAATGTTGTCTCGAGCAACCGATTGCTGAAATTAACGGATCACACCCCGAACCCTCTGCAGCTCGCCATAAGAACTCTACGATGGCTTGGCCACTTAATTCGCATGCCAGCATACTTTTCAATTTTGATCCCCCTCAACATGGCTGGAAGCGCCCCCGTGTAAGACCCCGGTTCAGATGGAGGGACAGCCCTACCCAGTACGGTACTTCTCCATGATCGGTACTGATCTCCAATAAGCAGTTACGCTTGTACAGGACCATTCGGAATGGAGGCAAAGAGTCACATCTCTATGCTGGACCACCAGCAGGAGCCTTAAGTCAAGTAAGTCAAGTTACTACGAACTTTTTGACGGATTAGTATGTGTTGGACAGATTAATTATAATTTATAGATTTTTGAAAGTTTTCCCTACAGAATGCCTAGAATGAGACTACTTTCAGCAAAAAAAAATTCTGAAGATGAAAACAAAACCTAAATATTGATATCCAACAGAAAACGTGGCCTCAGATTCAGTTTCTTATATGAGATCAGTTCTTAGAGGTAAGACTGTTAACCTGGAGTTGAATATTTCGGCACAAAGTCTCAATTAGGGGGTCACTTCGATGCAAACTCTGATATTTCAATGATTCCCTGTCTAAGAAGACCCTATATACGATTAGTCAAGTCTTAATCCAGCCTTGGTGACGGATAAGCAAAAGAATTGGAAAACATTGCCCATAGTATCTTGCAGGATCGTTTGAAGCACCTATCTTATGTTTTCAATACCAATGGCGGGGCAAGTGAAAGTTGGTAATCCTATTAGTCTGAATTATCTGTGAGTTGAGCAGACTAAATATCCTACAAGTATTTTATTTGCTTAGTTACTGATCCTTGACAAGTTGTGAAGGCTGACAATAGTTCTAGTCCTGAAGATTGAATTAAAGTTACCTGGAAGGCTAAAATATAAAGTAAAAGAAGTAATAACGTTATAAAATTTATCATGCAGTATCTATATTAAAAGTAGGCATATCTTACCAGTCACTAATCAGGTTTTATTAGTTTTATAAACTCGCTGCAGCGCTAAAGTTCCTGACTGGTAAACGGGCAACCATTCCTCTTCCTACCTCTCCTGTTTAAAGTCTTTGCTTTATTTTATTCCTAAATTCACGGCGCCAGGTGTAATTAAGTATCTAGTTTGCCGCTAGTCTTTTATCGAGGTTTTTAGATGACTATTGAATCTTGCTGTGAAATAGTCAACAGACTTTTGGGATAACTGCCCCAGGAAGATCATTCCAGATCGAAGTGTAACGTCAGATGAAACTGTTCTTCAAGTACTCTGTTCTTGGTTTGCCAGTCTTAGGATAATTGGACCGAGCTTTGTGCCTTCGTGTCTGTATATAACAGTTTTGTGTCTGTTTGTTTTGAAATCCTCCCTAAAAACTGGCAAAGATTTAAAGTCTTTTTAATGATCCCATCCCAGAATAGTCTGGGACGCTACGAAACAAGAAAATGAAAGATACTTAGGAAAACGTAGGTTATTCAGTGGCTGTGAAAAAAGAAGAAAAATCTTAATATATCGGACGTGACGTCTTTGTTCATTTCAAATATTTGATGTATTTCGTTTCTTTGATCAGATTTTTATTTTTGATCAGAATGATCAAATAATAATTTTTGATCTTTTTGTTTCTTTAATGAGATATCCATAAGCATCTGAAGTATTTCGTTTCTTTGAGACGGTTTCCTCCCCCCCCCCAAAAAAAAAGAACTAAGTGTTGTTTTTCTATACAGCGAAAATATGTTTAGACATCCAAAGGTAATGTATAACAGGCTGGAACCTGTCTTTGTTTTTTTTTTTCGCCTATTTTTATACAGAAAAAATCTTTTCGAGACATCAAAACTTGATGAATTCAATGTCAAAATCGTTCTAGTCTGCTGTGCATCCAGTTTTTGTGCCTTTGAAATAATTTTCTTTAAAATAAAGAATATTAAAATTAGTTAATTAAAAAAGACTAGTTAAAATTAAAATGCCCGAAGGCAGATCCCTGTAGGTATTGTAAACATGTTTTTTTTATCTATCATATGAAAATTAGTTCAATAGAAAGAACCTGTTTAAATTTTTTGTTTACTATTAAAAAGATTGAATTTTTCTGCTGAATCTAGAAATTTAAGTAGAAAAAGACTTGTCTTAAGAAATATCTGTGAAGGAAAGAATTCACCAACAAACGTTTGTAATGCAAGTTTTGTTTGAATGACAAGTTCAAAAACCGTATGTATTTGGAATTGGCGTCAAAATGGAGCCGTTTCCCTTCGTGAAAAATGGAAAGTTAAAAATGAAAGAAGCATGTCTTTTAGTGAAATTTTGAGACTTTAAGCAGCTACAGCCTAATTCTCCTCTAAACGTAGAGAACGCTAGTATGCAGGATAATTTGTAGGGTGTGTTCTTCTGTTGGAGTGTGGCAAACTGGGTACCTCAGTAATGTTTGTTTCCTAAATAACAGATGTACAAAATCAATTTTCTTAATTTCATTTTTTTGGGCCGGAAGAACAAATTTGCGCTATGTCGCAACTTTAATCTTCCTTGGAACAAAATCTAATTTATAGATTTAGCTTGTAATTCTACCCTGACTCGAAGTAAAGTAGGGATTTTATATTAGTTCAATTGACTACTCCAAAGTCAGATTGAATTCGGAACACCTGTGGTGAACCCAGGTGCCTCACAATAGTGTTTCCACGGCTTATCGCCCCTGTCTCTGTCCCAATGACTCCATTGTCACTACAGAATCAGCAGCAACAGGGATATTTTATTAGCTGCTTTAAAAAAGTTATGTCTTGCTTATTTTGCTCCGGGAATCAGCTATTTTTTGTAGACTCTTAAAGGCCCAATCGCAATGAGATTTTACTAATATTGAGATTTAGCTAGTGGTAATTTGAGCCAATCCGATTTTTCTGGGGACTTTGGCTGAAAAATTCTTTGGGATACTCTGGATTCGCTCAAATTAGCGCTAGTGAAATGTTGGTTTTAGTATAGTTTTACTGTAGATAAGATAATATATTTATTTAAAAAAGATCAAAAAAAGTGATAGCCCTTTGTGGGCTATCACAAGCCCACAAAGGGCCAAATTTGGACTTTGGAGTCGACAATATAAATGGTTGCACTAAAACTGGCAAAAATGCAAAAAACAACAACGAAATAGAAAAATCATAATCAATAATCATTTAAAAGTCAATAATTAAAACTATAAAAAGTCAATGAAAAAGTTAAAAAGATAAAAACTGGTTAATATAAACTTACACAAATACAAATCAGAAAAAGAACTAGAACGGACATAAAAAAAAGGGGGGGATAAGCGAATATACACAAAAAAGAAGAGCGAGACATAAATACATATAAATTAAAAGGGACACTAAGAAAGTGTCAATAATTTAACTACAGTAAGTCAATAAAAGAGTTAAAAAAATAAAACTGGTCAAGAAAGGGGGAGGGGACTATGGGCCTTAAGAATTATATGAGCTTGGATCATGTCGCTCTTTTCTCTAAGGTACACAAGTTTTATTGAATCCAGCGGAAGACATTGTTGTCCTTTTTTGATAATGATCGTGTTTCTATTTTTTGCTGGATCGATTTCCATCAAAAAAGAAATTCAGTGTTATAAACGGCTCATCAGTTAATTTCAGTCTCTTCTGAACTATACAGTTTAGTGGTTTTCATATTGTTTGATCTATTTAACTTTAAATATCAAAGTTTGAAGCGTTTCAGAATAAATAACAAATTTTATTAGTTGGGAGTGGGAGATACTTTTTAGACTTAAAATATTGTATCTAAGAGTCGCCCTACCTATAGTGTCTGTGCAATGTCATGTCTTACATGTTTATGATGCTTTCTCGCGCTAAAAACATGATGATATTATTGTTAATATTTGTGAAGTTAGTAAGGTCCATGGTTTTCACTTGGTTATAATGAGATGGCAACCTGTATGGATCTTCTTTGAAGTGCCATCTGGTATATCGTTTTGTTGTTGACATTTGTTGTTAGTTTGTGGGGTTATTATTTTATTTCTTTTAATATTTTGTAATTTTGACAGGTTGTTGAAGCAGCGGATGTAATTCTTGAGATTTTAGATGCCCGAGATCCTCTTGGAACTCGTTCCAGTGTCGTTGAAAAGGCAGTTGTCGAGTCAGGACCAAACAAGAGACTAGTTTTGGTTTTGAATAAAGCTGGTAGGTTTAAAAAAGCCGCTTGGAATCAGGACAAACTGAAATGGAGATATTTAGGATCTCATCATTTCTTAACAATCTGTATGGTTGTACCAATTTCGACATATGGTACAGCTAACCTAAGACCACGCAAAAAGCCATAATGTATGTTGGTTATGAAAGGTTAAACTGCCTCCTGGTACCAAGTGGGGTGGGGTTGTTTGGGTGGAGAATCCCTTTCAAAGTCAGTTCAAGAACCTTTTGCTGTAAACATCTCGAAGTGGAAAAAAATCTTGATCTCTCTTTTAAAATGTTCTTTCGAATTTGTCTAAAAGTAAGAGAACGAATATGCACTTTTTGCTATTGCAAGAAGCCGTTGCTTAAAGCTTACGCCAATTCACGGTTTATGAGATGTAACTCACTGATTTTGATAATTGCTTTGATAGATGCAAAAGAACGGGCTTTCAAATATTACAACTATATTTTTCATTATTACTTCAATTGTACGCAACCTTTTCTTAAGATAATTAAATAATTCTAACTGATATGTACTTTAGTCAAAATGATGGGAGCTGGCCCCTGGTCATTCCTGGCCCAATATTTTCTTTGCCAGTTATTACACCATTGAAGATGAAAATATAAATGACAGTGAAACAAAATCTTGAACTGATGATCTTTCAACAACTAATACCATTATATGTCTAATCCTCCCCTTGTATATTTCCCGGATATATAATTATATATCCGATCCTCTCCCCCCTAACGTAAAAGTTATTAACGATATTTTATTTTAAAAGAGATGGGAGCTGGCCCCCTGGTCCTACATGGTCCAATACATGGCCTACATGGCCCAGTTTGTTCATGCTGAGCTCACACATTTTACTTTTTTTTTTCTTCTACTGAGATTTTCTCTTGTTTTTTCTTCTTTTTCTTACGTTTAAATTACTGATTTCACTAGTCAAATCATTGCACACAGGCCAGCTGACCTTCTAGCAACAGTTATTTCTTTGAATATTTGTTTTATTACATGATTTGCTGAAAATAGAGGTGTTAAATATACCATTTGAAATATATATTTTTTTAATATGACAATCAATTAATCACTAGCTAACTTTCTCTTTAAGTGTATTTATGACGGGCCGATTGAACCCCCCCCCCCCTCTATTCTCGAAAAATATTTGCTCTGGCTACTTGGCGCACTAGAAATCTCGCATTTTGCTAAAACTAATTCAGTTTTTTTTTTTGTGAAACTTTTCTTATTTAAATGTAGCCATGTCAAATTGAATGCGTTCCAGTGCTGCCACTGAGAATTTAACAGATTCCCAAAAGATATGCCCTGATTAGGATAATGGAACTAAAAAGTTCATTCTTGTTTCTGATAATTAAATTGTGCTTGAAGACCACTTGCTTAAATTTTGTTGGTTCAAATGTCTCTAGTCTGGAATTTCTGAAAAATAGATATAATTCCTAAATTAAATGCTACAGTAGACACATTTAAATTCATAGATTTACTTAAATTCTAAAATTGAATCAGCAAATCTATGAATATATTTTACAAGAAAGACAAGTAATTTTTTCTTGGAAGTGGTAAGCTTCGCTTATTTCCACTGGATTGACCGTCTTTGTTGCTATATGATTCCATATAGTACACGAAATACTCACTACCATTGCACTTCCATTGGGCTTTCCCAGTAGGCAAATCTCCTATTATATGAACAATCTCTTTCGCCGACTTGCCTGCAAGTCCTGTGGACATGGTCAGTCATAAATCTTTGAATCATTTTTTAGTCTCCAACTGTTTTCAAATAACTCAGAGAACTGGTAGACTATTTGAATAACCGTTACTTTATACCTAACCTTAGTTCTGCCCCAGGATGGATCATTGACGTCATGGGCGCCGGCAGGGGGGGGGGCGTGGCCCCCCAGGAAATTTGGGATTACAAAGTAATTATAAGGGAACCAAAAGAAAAAGCAGAATATGGAAAAACCATTGAAAAAATGTGTATTGCCCCATCGTTGACAGCCTCCCGATAGATTTGGACTGATGAACGAAAGTGTAAGAATCTAACTGTTGATAAAATCTGATAAAAAAATCAACTGTTTATGGTGATCCTTAATATTTATTTGTTTATATGTAATTAGTGCAGTTATTAGTACACAAGAAAGTTCGTATAGTTAAAGAAAACACAAGGAAAACAACTTAATACGAGGCAAGTTCATATAAATAGAAAAAGAAAATAACACCATTTAAAATTGCTGAGAACTAAGTTCCTTGCAGTATTTGCCACTCCAAAGAAATTTCTTGGCGGGGCTGATGATGACCTAACCTTGCCTTTTCCACCTCTGTGCTGGTAGAAATCGGAATGTAACATTTTGGCTGTATAGAGAAACAATTTAATTAATTCCTACTCCCCCCTACCTCTTTCAACATTTATCTGAAGCCTCGTGAAGAGTAAGCAGTTTGTCCATCAAAGTGTATTTTTTAGGAATCTACCCAACCCCCATCTAAACAATGACTCATCCCTCCCTCATTATAGCTGATACGCAATAACACATCGCCAAACATTGCCTAATTTCATTATAAATAAAGCGAATCAACTTGGTCGAATCAAGTACTACCCCCATATGGCATTACTTTTTTTACAACTGAAAAGCCTAAAATGTAATTTTTTATACTTTTATATCAATTAGTTTCTCAGAATTTTAAATTGATTGCAAATTCTTCCTATTCGGGGTAAAGTCGTAGTTTTGTGCACTAAAATAGCAAGAAAATAAGATTTTTCCCTGCTCCAATCTGTATGGTCACTTAAAAAAGAGCTTTAAATTTACGTTTGAATGAGCTCCCTCTCAATTATATTAGACTTTCAGTTTGATTCAATCAACAAAACAAATAACAACAAAACAAACAAACATGCGTAGACGATGTTTTTTCTGAAAAAAAAAAGAAGCGAAATTCCACATTTGGAAGATTGGTGCTTGAAACCTCTACCGTAGGGTTCTCTGATATGATGCATCTAATAAAGAGATTTTCAATGAGATCGCCTGCTTTTTTTTTGGGGGGGGGGGTGTATTTTGTTTGACTTTGTATTCAATTTAATTGCTCTTTTTATTTGAGTTTTTTCCTAAAAGTGTCTAAAAATAAACTTAATCCTACGAAAAAAATCCTGAAATATATTCCCTGTCACCCAACCACTACTGATATTTTGCTGTTTGGCTCCCCCCCCTGGAAAATTTTCTGCCGGCGCCCTCGATTGACGTGATCATCAAGAAGTGAAAAGAATCATTTTTATACAACTCCGAAAAAGTTATGGCAGCTTTGCCTCTCAGAGTGACTAGCTGTCTGGGCTTTATTTTAATTAGCCATGGCTCTCAAGTTTTTCATCACTTCCACCAAGTTTATAATTCACACCTTATATTATAGTATATAAGGGTAGATTGCCCTTATAAACTATTTATTTATATTTACCGTGTGCTTCGTCTCTTTGAAATGGATGTGATTTGGATGACTCATCCTTTGGGAGCCGGACCGTATGAGCTCTTTGAAATTGGTTTGACCTGTTTTGTTAGTAGGGAGTATGGTAGTATACCCTTGTAAATTACTACCTCTGCAACGTAGTAATTTGCAGGGGGTGGTTGAGCTCTGTAGAAAAATTCATTGAGAGGTTCACTGTAAACTCTTTCCTGAGAGTTCTAAAAAAAGAACCATAGCTAAAATACTTCCTTAAAATTGTTTAAGTAGAAAGAAGATTATTTTCTAATATTCCATATGCTTACTGTGCAACCATAGTTGATTTCTCTCTTTTTTTTTTTTTTTTGTGGGTGGGGGGGGGGGGCAGAACAATCCAAAAGGATAAGCATTGATAGCTGGGTAGTGCACGTGATTTATCTTATTTGTTAAATTTTGTTTGTTGTACTTGCAGATTTAGTACCAAAGGAGAATCTCCAGCAATGGCTGAAATATCTTCGCAACGAATTTCCCACAATTGCCTTCAAAGCATCGACGCAGTCTCAGGCTAACAGATTAGGACGAAATAATAAGAAAATCACATGGGTTACTGACTCTGAGCTCCAGTCCTCTAAATGTCTTGGTGCTGATACTCTAATGAAACTCCTTGGAAATTATTGTCAAAATAGAGGGATTAGGACGCAGATTCGTGTTGGTGTAGTTGGTAAGATGGAAAATTAATTAGAAACTTATTTCGTTTCTTCATATTGTATGTTTATTTTCTCTTCAACTGTATATTTCTACATGCTGTTCTACAGGCTGTTTCTCCTGAAAAGTTGTATCTGACATTTTCCCCTTCTGACAGAATTGTCAAAAACTGTTTGCTGAGATGTTTTTCTGGGAAGGATCAGTAGGGCTATGAGTGTTCAATCACTTTAATCCTCCTGGTCCTCATTACCCTACTGATCCTTCCTTTGAGGACAGTTTAGCAAACGTTCTTTTTTTTTTTTTTTTTAGCAATTGTCTGAGAAGCCTGAATATACAGTTTATATAATTATCCAGTAAGTTTACCGCAGATGATTTCTGGCTCTTCATTCTTGGTGCGAACAAAAAGCTCCTCCCACTTATTTGTGCACTTATTGTCCACTTATTGGTGAGCCGGCTAAGTGGTTTTGTTAGTACTTGTTCCGTAGGTGATTATTCTTTGTCTACCCGTGAAAAGATCTAATGCCGCTTATGTTTATACGTTCTCTGGAGCACTCGCACCTCGGTCCGGGTTTTTATAATGGGTGAGATAGGGAAAGATCATACTGCTAATTATATAAACTGTGCCTGAATATAACAGATATAGCATTTAGACCTGATAGAGACAGCATGTATAAACTCATTAACAAAAGTCTGAATGTCGTTGGCGCATTTTCTTCCTAATGCACATTGAAAGCTGTCATACAAATAAAAACGTTGTTTATTTTTTTATTTTTTGACGAAGAAGAGCCAAGAGTTCAATAGAAGCTGTTAGTACATTTGAAATATTTTTTCTATGTGGGAACAGTCGTCTTTTTCTTACATCTTAGAAAGCTAGGTTCTAACAGAAGACAGTGAAATAAATTTCACTTTTTCCTCTTTTGATTTAAAAAAAAAAAAAAAAAAAAAAAAAAAAAAAAAAAAAAAAAACTCCTTTTTCTGACTACCCTATAGAGGTTATAAAACAAGTGGAACTATAAAAAGGACATGAAACTGAGCTGAACCAAAGGCTTTTAAAAATGTAAGCGATCCTGATGGACGAAATTATACATGAACTCATATTAAGGGTACTAATGAAAAGTTAATCATATGACAAAGCAAAAGGAAACTGTTGTCACAGATATAAACTGTGACTTTCCAGAAATAAGATATGTGGGTACTGTGTACAGTTTTAAAGGCTTAGGCTTAGAATCAAAGAAAAGTCTATTTCTGGGTTGAAAATGGCGTTAAAATGAATGATAGTCCACTTATCTTGCGTCTTTTTTGGTGTTTTGAGTTGAATTTGATATGTTTCATCTGCGTTTTAACTGCATTTAGTTTCATTTTAGGGCTTCCAAATGTTGGCAAAAGCAGCATTATAAACAGCTTAAAAAGAAGTAAAGCATGTCTCGTAGGTGCCACCCCTGGCATTACCAAGTCGATGCAAGAGGTCGCCCTAGATTCTAAGATTATATTGCTTGATAGTCCTGGTATGGTATTGGCTGCAGGTAAAATGTCTGATTCATCGGTGGCACTTCGTAACGCCATCAAAGTGGAATCCCTGACTGATCCAATCACACCCGTGGAAGCTATTTTAAGACGAACTAACAAGGAATACGTAAGTAGCTTTAAGGACAGGATAGCGAAGACTTGGAAAAAGAGAAAGAAAATAGCTTTAAATTAGTCACGTTTAAAGAACTCAGCACTAATTTCAGCAACAAAATTGAAGAAAAGACAAAGGTAATTGTCTAGCTGGGACACTTTTTATACCATGGAGAGTTATTTTGCTGTGGAAACGAAATTTTCAGGAATTGATCTACAGCTTAAATCAATGCACGGGAATGTTTTTTAAGCATTCTCCTTCTCGACTACAATCCGAATTTTTATGAACTCGATCAATATTTTATTGCTGATTAGATATAAATCCCTTAAACGAATATAAAGCTCAAATTAGGAGCTGAAAGGCTGTTGTAGAATTCCTTCATCCACAGCTTTCGCTTTTTTTAGGGCTTGAAAAATCCTTTGCGACAAAAAAAGAAGAAAAAACACAAATTTGGCTGAGAATGTAGCTCAAATCATGTGTAACTGTCAAAGAAAAGTACCCTCTAAGCCAAATTAGATCTTTTTTTTTTCAGGTTTCGTCATTCACTTGGCACAGAGCTCCTCAAAATGACAAAAAGCTCTTCCTTGACATTAGCAAAACAAATAAGAAAAAAATAATTCTAAGTAGGGTAACCTCTACATATGCAATTTTATTCATGTATTACTAAAAGTTTACCCCCTATATTCAAGATGTTCCCAGTTTTTTATATTTAATATATCAAGTATAAAACTTCTAAGGTATTTACTGTTCAAGATTTTGCTCTCTTTGCTCTATTGTAGATTGAATCCACGAAGATGGGTCTCGTCCTATAAACAATCCTTACAATGCTGAAACCCTCAGGCTGCATAATTTGGCCATTCTGAGTCTTGCAGACTAATCTCAATATTTAGATTGCATATGTTTGTGAAGCTTCGAATAACCAACACGGGTGTTAGTCAAACTATGGCAACTCTGTTTTATATCCATTATTGGATATACTGTCTCTGTGATCCTAAAAGAGGTAACGCAAGAAACTCTGACTTACGGTAATTATAACTCAAATAGAACCTCCTTCTGTTGTACACTTATCATATGTCGCTTTCATATATTTCCATATACCTGAGCACAGACAATGGGAAATAGAAGGGGAATTCTGTTCACCCGAGGTTCATCTGGGACCATTCTATGGGAAAAATAGACCTAAAATTTATTCCCTTTAACTTTTAATCGTTATCGACGAAAAATGCTCCGACTACTCCCCTCCGAGGCTAGACCTGTGTGCACCTATGTATATCCTAGCAATATTTAGAGGAGCTTTGAACTAGCTTGATTTTGCTACGCCTAATAGAGGTTTATTTCGTATATTTTAGTCGCTCCTAACTTTATTTTTATTTAATCCTCATGCATTCATTAGTTGGTGCAGTAGAGTGACTCGGTAAAACGTTTAATATTTAAAACTATGTCTTCGCGTCGCTTGTTTAGTTTATTTTTTTTTTATTTTATTTTTTTTGGAGCCGCTGGTATATTGATAGTACTGCTGTTACTAAGAACTTGGTGCAACACCAATCCGGCGGAAACCAATAAATGCGCACGCACCTCTTCCACCTCTGTCTATTTAAAACCCTATCCCTTTTTTCCCCTTCCATGCTATTCTGATCTTCCTTAAATCCTTCTTATAACCTTCTCCCAGCCTTTTCGGGACGACCTGATCTTTGTTTGGTCTCCGATGGATGACCAAAAAGGGAAATCTTTGGCAATCTTTCATCCGCCATGCGGAAAACATGGCCTAGCTATCTTAACCTATCTTTCATTATAGCCCCAGAAAGTGGAATCGAATCACATTTTCGTACAACTTACTGTTTGATATGACTTAGTGAAACGAGTACATAAAACTGTACTAGACCATTACTCTGGAAAACATTCGACAAATCTTAGACTATTTTAATTACAAAAAAAACCTTCGTTTTGGCTTTTCTACTTTTTAATCTGTGTTTCCTAGTAATATTACTCGGATATATGAAGCTATCCGGTTGATCGATTTGCTACCAATATAATCTAAATCTAGACAGTTTAGCTTTCCAGCTTATATTATGTGCTCTTATAGTCTTCGCCTTATTCCTTAAGACGAAGTACATCACAATAAACCATATAAACAGGGATATGAAGCAGCCCGGCTTAACTCCTAACTCCACACTGGAGCATCGACCGTCACTTGCTACCTAACACTATTCAGTTTAATGTATTATCTGGTATACTATTCAAGGATATGACCTTCAATATAGCTTTTTTTATTAGCTAAATAAATTGCTTGTACATAATCGGAAAATGGAGAATAAATAATGATTCAGACACTTTTTAATTACTAATCTAAGAAGGAATGTTTGGTCAACTCATCCTCTCTCATTCCTAAAAGCACATTGTTCTTTTCTTAAAACTTTATCTGCCATATCTCTTTAAAAGTAACATTACGCCTAGTAATTCGCTTCCTACAGAAATATATGTTATTTTTCCATAATTACGACAGCCACTCTTATCACCTCTCTTATAGAGAGGTTTAATCAAAATTTTGGTGAAATTGGTGAGCGCTTTCCTCCCCTTTTTCAAAATTACATTCATCGTCTTCAGTAATTTAGCTGTAACTTTGCAACCAACACATTTTAGAAGCTTCCTTGCCACTCGCTCAGCACTTAAGATTTGAAACTTGAGGAAAAAAGTCCTCTGTAAGTATGCTTTACGGTGAAATGTGTGTGGGTACTTTAATCTAGTGTAAGGTTTTATTCTCAAATTGAGTAATAAGGTGATACTTGAGTTTTTCTGGCAATAATATGTAAGTTTAAAACAAATCACTAATTTATTTCGTTATTATATCATTATTTAAGTAGCTGTATAATTTAGTTAATTTATTAATATTTTTCTCTTTCGGCAATGCCCTTTTATTTTTGAATAAACTTCACAGACAAGTATTCCTTCTTGAAAAAGGATATACATAAAGGCTCTCTGGTGTATACCTCCCAAGGAACCTCTAAATATTCAGTTATCGAAAACTAAAGCTACTGGTTGTTTTCGCTTGGATATTTTTTCGACAATTGCGATATTTGTTGCACGTCTACGATTTTCCCCATCCCCCTTAGAATTGCCTTGGAAATAAACTAGAATTCTTAAATGAATAAATTATGAATCGAGACGAAGTAAGAGAGCGACTAGACGTAGTTTGTACCATCGTTGCCTAATAGTTGCCATCGTTATTGTTTTGGATGCAAGTGTCTTTGTCTTTTGCCCAAATCGTTTAAATTGTGTCTTAAGACTAAGTTTCTTCGTAAATTGTTTGTTCATGCGATTGGACTTCTAAAGCATTTAAACTGTTAATTTTCCCTCTGACTAATTTCATTATTTTGTGTCTTAAGATGATGCTGCAATATATATTAGAAGACTATGATACAACTAAAGATTTTTTGTGCCTCTTGGCCAAACGAATTGGCAAGCTCAAGAAAGGAGGTATTCCTGATTGCGAAGCTGCTGCGCGGCGTGTTCTTCAGGATTGGAACACGTGAGTAGATTATTTTTCGTTATGTATCCAAATTCTTGCCATCCATTTTAGTAATAAATCAGCAGACACTCGTTCTGAAAAACTCAGCATTAGAGACCTACTTAGACCATCAACCAGACACTTGGTACCAACGGGTGCAAAAATGACCCCTTTTCAGTGCATAGTTTCTGCTTCCCTGCCGATTTCAGTGGAATGATCTATTGATGCATTCAAAAATCTGTCTTTAATTCTGTAGGTTGGTATTTGAATCTATTTAAATTTGAAACTAAAAAAGGGGGGCAGTGGCCTTATTTTTATAGCCGTGCACTAGCAGTATTTTAACTTGTAACATGAAAAGAAAGTGGCAATATCAAAGGTTCAATAAGGGAAAATTTACTGGAAAAAGTGACGCATGCTATAGATGACCCTAGGGGAGAGGTAAATTATATAAATAACAAAAATTATATCACCCGGAAAGGTTATCTGGCCTTGTTTTTACTAATTAAATATATGCCAAGGGTCCTACCATTGGATTAGAAAAATATTCACGAAATGCCTCTTATGAGTGTTTTGGCATGAAAAATATGTTGTTTTTAAAGTTAAACTTCAGGCTCTCCCTTGCCTCTTATAAAACTGCCTGGTCTCGTCTCATGTAGTTCCATACCTGTCAAACTAAAACTTTGGTCTGAAGTCGAGAAAAGTCTTCTATTTATTATTTGAGTTTTACTAAATAAACAACCTCTAGGATACGCAGAATCATACTGACGAAAGGAGAAGAATTTTCCCCAAGTGTTGAAATTTTAGAAAATCGGATTCGGAATTTGAAATTTTTATAGTATAAAACATGAAAAATTCCGTAATGAAACATAATCGAAGCAAAATTTCAACCCTACCAAAGGGAGAAGAAAATTTGAAGTGTCATCTTAATACATAAAAAATGAAAAGCAACGCCAAGTAGGACAAGCATCTTCAGGCAGAAAACAAAAACTAAAAACACCTGAAAATTTTCCTTTACTTTGTGGCCACCTTGTCTCTGAATGGTGTTACTATTACCTAAAGGTCTCCCGTAGTTAAGACAGAAATAAAATAATTTTTTTTTGTAGATATCTGACATTAAGTGAGCTGAATATTATTCTGCCATATCTTTCATATTATTCTGTCCATTAATTTTTTGACGGATCCTGGGGCTTAATCAATTAATACCATCGGGACCAGAATCTCAGTTATATGTTTTTGAAAATGTGAGTTTGATCAGTATAATTGAAAACATGAAAGAATTGTCACCTTTTTTGGGTATTAATGTTTACAATAGAATATTGAGACGTTTAATGTTTAAAAAAGAGTATTGAAATAATACGCATAACAACTTAAAGCTCAAAAATTTTTCAATCAAACATAAAGGAAAAAGTAGTTAAATTCAAGTTTAGTTGACACTTCGCGAGAGGAGGGGGTATCAGAGCTTTGTTTCCCAAAATTTGGTTTACTGTTCTTCCTTAATTCTCAGAAAAACCGTCTGTTTTGTTGTTTTGATTTCTTTATATCAAAACTAAGCCCCGCTTTAAAACAAAAATCCTGCGTTGGTAACTAACGCGTTTTACTAAATTCTTGCTTATGCATATGATTTAAAGTGTCTGCCTGTGCCTGTCATTCCATGTTGAATAAATAGGAAAACTATTCAGGTTAAAAAATTGGGGACAAATATAGAAATCATGTTGGAACCATCGGGGTTGACACAGGCTGTTCAATTATATAAAAAAAAAAAAACGAACTGCGCACATTTTTTTTTTACATTAAATAATAAATACTTGTTACGGAAAAATTTTTGCTCTGACTGGAAATGACTTTTGTTGGTACGTGAAGCTGAACAATTTTTCAGTAATAACCATTTAAAAATGACCAGCAACTATTTTCTTTTTTCATGATCAGCGGTCTTTGTAGCTCGTCAGCAGTAAGAGATTGATGTCCGGAATATTTTTCGTTGCTGGGATCGTGAAAAAGTTTGCAAAATTTTCAGTAATCTTCTAAGAATTATAGAATTTTTTTTCCTAGCTTACTAAATAGCTTGAACAAGAAGGAAAACTAAACTCTCTTAACTCTGAAATAAATTCCTTATGCATGATTAAACGTCGTACTCGTTTAGTAAACTTTGAGCAAAATTTCAGCAAAAATTTCAGCACACTTGCAGCAAAATAACTGTTACAAAGATATGATAAATCAGAATAATTTAGAATAGAAATTTATGCCATTGATATCGACATATCGACCAGTCTTAGTTGTAATAGCTTGACTTATATTGTGGCCGACTAGCAGCGGAAAATGTCTTTAAAATATCCTGGAAAACCATTTCAAGAAAAAGTGAGAACTCTGTCTAACGTATGGCAATAATAATGATAGTGTCGTTCGACAAGGAAGTCATGTTTTCTTGTTTTGTCGCAGCATTGAACTTGACATGCTTTTCAGGGGAAGGCTAAAGTACTACACACATCCACCTGAGCTGATGTCACATGTATCAGCTGAAGTTGTTCAGACAATGGCCAAAGAGTTTTCATTAGACGACTCTGAATTCAACGCTATGGAGACGGAAGATTTGGAAGCTTTGCCTCAAGTGAGACCCTCGCAAACTGTCAGGGTTGAAAGCAATGGAATAGTTGATAATGTGAAAGAAGGAGACACAGACGAAGAGTTGGATGATGATCATGATGATGACAGTGACGATATAGTAAGTTTTGTTTTCTCTATACTCTTAGGTACAGCTTTAACCAGCCAATTTGAAGCAATTTATATTTTATTCTTGTCAAACCAACTTGTTGCAACAAAATTTCACAATGTCTGCTGTCTCATATAACTTGTAACCTAATGATTTTAGTATCAACGTGAATACGTTATCATCGCAGATTAACAATGGTACAACACCGAGACAGAAACGTACCGAATCGAAAGGGCATACCTCCCAATAAATCAGCTAGAAATAAAAAATGGCTACTTTGCAGATTGCTTACATTTGCAGAGGTGTGTGTGTACCAGGGCTCTCGCTACCTGGGATTTTCCCCACCTGGGAAGACCTTGAAATTTCAGCCCTGAGCTTGAGAAAAGTACAAAGATTAAACATTATCACCAAAAAACCCTGTCTAACGTATGTATTATTTCTATTTAAGATGTTGGGATTTTTTTTTGCAAATCAAATTTGGAACATAGTTAAGTTCTCGAAAGAAATACTGGCAGTTAATAACAAAGTATAGCCAAAACTGGCTTTAGTTGGGACAACAAAAAATTAGTAATTTTACATCTTAGGTATCTGACATTATTGCATACAGTAAATACTAGTATGTAGCTTTTAGGGATTTCAGCCAAAAATGATATTCTAGCTTTTTTAGTTTCCAAGTTTTAACGACAGAAAAAGGGTAAGACATAATTATTTTTCAAACAGGAAAGCAGCAAGAAATAAAAGTAAATAATTAAGTGTGACTCAAACAAAAAAACGCTGCCTGCAAGATTTTGGTGTATGAAAAGCCCAAATCTATTTGATTTTGTTGTTTTGATATGTTTTATTGACCCACCTCTTATGGCTATAAAAATTAGCTGGATATGTAGCTATCACTAAAATCGAACATTCTTTACTAATTTGAAAAATTTTAGTCTAAAGTTTGCCATTGTTTGCTGTTTGTGATCTGGCTTATGGAGAATTTTCGCTCAAATTTGTATGGAAGAGCAAATATATCCAAATGAGGTCAACTCTATGGTATCGGTGACGACAGTGTTTTTTAGGGTTTTCTTCGGAGGTATCCAAGATGATTGAACAGTGGGATGAAAGATGTAACATGCTCTCCATGCGCGGCTAAACCTTGTATCGGGTTGGTATTAGTATTTTTTGTGGCTTTAATTTGTGAAATTGATAAATAAATTAGTGAAATTGGGCATCTGAAATGCTCAAAATATTATTATATTTTTAATATCAATATAGGGTAAGCTCTTGGTAACTATTTCCTGGTTATTAGTTTGCTATGACTTTGGAGCTGAAATTGGTTTTATTATACTGCTAAACGATCCTAGGTGAAAAGTTGGGGCTTTGGATTGCAAGTTTGAAATGAGAAATGCATTTAGGCCATGGTTGACAAACTAAATGATTTAATGTCTCCATTCCCCTTTCAAATTACATTGTATGTCCAGGTTTTGTCAAAATTTTGCACCTAAACGGTTTCGTTTCAAGTATCATTTTTAAAGAATTCATGAGTATGTGTATTTTTCTGGTAAGGGAAAACTAGTGAGTCTCGTTCTTGAGCATGAAATTAGAATAATACTTGTAAATGTGGCATAATTTGATGTTTAAAACGGTTGAGATATGGTTTGGAATGGTAGTATTTGTAGAGCAAAAGAAATATGATTGTGTCCATCCGATGATCTGCCTTGAAATTTTGCATAAGAAAATGTCAATGACTCTATTTTGCCAATAAATATGACTTAAGCGCTTTTGGCGTTACACAATATAGGCTAGTCATTCTACGTGAAAAAATGACCAAGCCTGTAACAAGTTGAAACAAACGGTGTTTAGAATCTGCAGAATAACTCTACAAAAATCCAAAACCAGGAAATGTATCAAAATTTTATTTAAAGGCCTGAAATTTCAGCCTAAAAATTAGAAATAAATGCTTTGGTTCCTAATGGGTTTTGGATCTCTGACTGTAGTCCTATTTTATTAAGAAAGCCTCATTCCAGCTCATTCCTAACTTTTTACGATTTATTAAGGAATTGTGATAACTTTGGTTAACTAAAAAGGAATTGGCAATTTTCCTGTTTTATTAAGGAATGATTCCTTTCCTGTCTATCCAAGCTGAGAAATGATAAGAATTTGCTACTGTAGCAAGTTTTTATCATTCCGTAACTTGGCCAGACAGGGAAGGAATCATTCTGTTTCATTCCTTAATAAAACAAGAAAGGTTGGCCTCTTCCATTTTAATTAGTTAAAAGTTCAAGGTTGAAGGTTTTATTATTAATACCGAATTTACACAACATATTAAATTCCCGACAGAGAGAAAACTCATCAGAGTCGGGAACAAAAAATACTTAACACATAAATTTAAATTAATCGTACCTCTACTATTATTCCACTTATGTAGATTTAAACCAAAATCTTCAATTTGCTATTTCAAACTACCCTTAAAAATAAAATACAAAACAATAGGTAACTCACCTTTCCAGACTCCTCAAAAAAAAAAAGAAAAAAAAAAAAAAAAACTAACTCATTCCTTATAAAACTTAGAAAGCGAGGAATAAATTGAAATGAGACTTTATTAATAAAATAGACTTTATGTATTCAAACCTCCTACGAACAAATGTTACTTTAGATTTACTTTAGAGTTCAGTTTCAGCACTCACACAAAGAAATACTATAGCCAAATTTCATGGGAAAAGCCCGCACATTTACTTTTCTTCTGAAAAGTTTAAGAATGTCAATTTAAACCCTGTCAGACCTGATGAATTATACAAAATTTAGGCAAAAAAGACCTTACACCCCAAACATTTCGCAGTCAAAACTTCTTTGCCAGCCAAAAACTGAGGTATATGTCCAAAAGTATGGTTTATTTCAGCGTTTGAAGCTACGCTAAGAATACTTACGCATTATGTCTACGCATTAGGAAATATTACAAATTAGAAAAAAACAACTTTATTAGCTTTTTAAGTTATGAGATGTCTTGGTAAGGTTTGACTCAAGACTCAAAGTTTGATCCGGTGTCCCCCAGCCCAGGATACCACCATGGCAAGTTTAGCTATCCTATTGGGCTGTTCATGATAACTATGTGGCTTACTTGAAGCAGCTTTTTAAAATCGCAGATGTTGTCTTTGGCGTATAAAAGCTGTGAACCTTACACCAAAAACTGCGCTCATCGAAAAAGAGAAAAGAGGATCTCTGGTTTTGACATCACCTCATACCCTTTGTTCCCCTTTCGGTTAAGAAGAAGGATTTCTTACAAACAGAGTGAAAAAGAAAGCGTTTATCTTGCTGCATGCGCTCCGGCCTTAAGGGAAGGAAATTAACGATAATCGTGCCATCAGTGGTGCCAACATTCTTATTGTGATTGCGTCTACGACGGAAGTTTTATGTCGCTGGTGATACAGATTCGTTGGTTCTACTGGTCGGTCACTCAAAAGAAAATATCAACTGCCTTCTCTGTTATGTTGAAGGCAAGCCTAGTGTGCATTTCATTATTTTAACAGTTAAGGAGAGCCTCAGGGATGCTGCAGCTGTCCTTTTGTTCTTGCATGCCTTCTTTGGATGTGACACTTCGAGACTACATCAAGATTGCACGGTACCGGTAAGCTCGTCAGACTTCCACTTATTGAAACGTGACTAGTAATTTTACGAAGCTACTTCAGTGTTAAAACAAGGCACTGCATCGAGGGATGAACTGGTGAAAGCTGGAGAGCAGGCGCTGTTCAGACTTTATAAAATTAACACTGGTGACACGGTCCGTTCCCTACAACATAGGCTTTTTGTCAGCCAACTGTCGACGTCTATATCCTTTGTCAGCCTTGAAAGACTTCCACCCAAACCCTTAGGTGGTCGATGTCGCTTCTATCGCGTCTTCTTTCAGCCATCTAAGTGGAATGGGAATCCTTCCAGTCTGAACTCTACTTCTTGAGGTTATTGACTTCAAGATGATGAATTCTTGTTAGTTATGACGGATACGAGACCCGCGCCAGAGCGGCTGCTTAGTTTCATCAAGTGCAGTTGCAAGTCGGGTTGTCAAACAGCAAGATGTTCTTGTTGAAGATCTGCGTTGAGATGCACTCCTGCCTTTTCAGAATGCTTAAACGAGAACTACACGAATGTAGTTGAGGACCAGCAGAACCAAGACGAGTGTAAAGCTGTAAAAGACCGTTAGTGTAGAGTCGAAGCCAATAAATCAATGCTGTGCTACTAATTAAGAATGTTGTACCAATCAGTTTTAATCAAATTTGTTTCTTACCTTTTATATGATTTTTGTAAGTTTTTACCACTGTATATAAATAATATAACAGTAAGATCACAGCTGTGTTTTTTGGCAACTACATTCTCGGCGCATACAAACAGCTCCTCCCATTTAATCTGGCATCAGCGGTCCAGTATATATTACACTGGAAGGCGTATTTTGGAAGAAACTTTCTCAAAATGCCTTTCAAATCAACTCGAAACTTCGAAACCTACTTGTAATTCCTAAAAAACATCTAGTAATAACATTGCACTGCTAATTACCGATTTGTATATATGCATTGGAATAAATCAACTTAAAATTAGATTCTTTAAAATTTAGTGTTACAAAGGTGAAGCCAAGTTTCGCGTTCAAGAGAAATCTGACTTGTCTACCCTCGAAAAATCGAATGTCGCTTATGTTTATACTTGTTTAAATGTTCTCCGGAGCACTTGCATCTCGGTCCGGCTTTGTGTAATGGTTGAGATAGGGAATGATCATACTGTGTTATATTTATATTCAGTGGTTTTTACCATCCAAGTACTGCTTTCTTCTAAACTATTATTTCTGAGCTCTAGGTGACCAACACAAGGGGTAGATCATACCATTACTTTTTAAGACTGACTAAAGGCTGATTATTTCGTTTAAATTAGATTCCCCGACTATTTGCACTAAATTTTCTTGTCTGACATGTCCAACTTTGTGGGAAACAATTCTCCGATTTTTGTTCAAAAGAGATATACTTTTGGACTTTCGGCTCAATTTCGGGCTGCCTAAGAAGTTTTGGATACGTGAATTTGAGGTCGTAAGGTTTTTAGTGCCTAAACGGTGTATAATTCAGCTGGTAAGACAAGTATTAAAATGACATTCCAAAATATTCTTGAAGAAAAGCAAATTTTCGGGCTTTTCCCTGTGTTTGGCTTCAATGGTTTTTAGGTGAAACTAAAGTCTAAAGGAACTTTAAAGCTTGATTTTGTTCTCAACCGTTCCAATTACACAGCAAGAGAGCCTTGAGACCCCATTCAAAGCAAAAGCATTACTGTTCCAGTTTTGGTCTAAAATTTGAGCCTTTAAGTGTGATTTTGGGACATTTCCTGCTTACAGATTCTTGGGTGTTTTTTTTTTTTTTAAGTTTATTAAACTATTCTTCAGATTTTTCCGAATTAAAAAAATCTGATTCGGCATCAAAGTGGCTGCATTTCTTTAGTATTTGTAGTAAAAGGCTCATCTAGAATGATCTTGGGGTTATATTCACTGATTTCCTCCAATGTTAAGAAGAAGGTATTTTTGTGATGGATGTCATCCCTGTAAACTAAAATTATCACTGTTCTCCATCTTAGAGTTCGTCGGTGGCATCCATGCCTCAAATTCATCTGATTGTTTCTAAGTTTGCATAGGCAAGCTAGATTTTAATAATACGATTAAGCTAACCTTTTAAACTGTTTAAATAATCATAAAAGAACAATTGCTATTATTTTTATTTTTATAATAATTTGGATTGTTTGAAGTTCTATTGTGAAACTGAAATTCTCTTTGTCGTTCCACTTGGAAGTGATGAATCCCAGTTTAATCAAATACTCAGTGTACTAAAAATATTGCTAAGTTTGAAATGGAAGGAATAATCATTCCGATTTTGAGTTTTTTTGTCGGTGTTGGGGGTTGGGGAAGTTGAAGGCCTCCATAATAATGTGCCAAAGACTTTCCATAAATATGCATATTCATATATTTTTACACCTAAGCAACGTGCCATTTTGGAGCTTTCCATATTGTAAATGGCTCTCCCTAAAAGAAGGCAATAGAGCTTAAGTCTTTTGATTTGGACAATTGAAGCATTGATAAGTTTATACAGGTTGGGTATTTGGGTGTTGGCTTTAAAACATACAAAAGATAGTTAAAATTTTAAGCGATTTGATCAGCTTGAGGTTGGTGGATGTCCAGTGGAGACCAAGTAAAGTCTCCTTGGCCTGAGAAATTCTTTCAGCATGATAATATAGAGAGGGTTCCCTTAGAAGGGGGGCCAATCGTTATTAGAGATAAAAATTTTAAGGGGAAACGTAAGAGTATCCGATATAAATACACCAATGGCGCATAATAGTTTAAAACAGTAGTTAGAGAAAAAAGGAATAAAAGTTCAAGACGTGGCTCTTTGAACCTTCAGTTTTTCGTCGGTTTTCCTTTTCAATCTTTATTAGTCATTTTTAATTCTACAGTCAAAGTCTTTTATAAGTTTTGGAGCTGGGTGTCAATAAATTGAGTTTCTGGAGTTACAGATCAAAATTGGTGCACTAAGAATTTTTAAGGTAGCTACTTAGAAGGCGCTAGGTCTTCTAAAGCTCTTTAATCTGTTATGTGAGCTAAGAGTATTAATTTACCAAACTATAGATAGGAATAGACCTAATTTGGAACAATGAAGACTTCTTTATAACATAATCTCCCGTTTTATTTTCATAGTCACATTTTAACAGTTAGCACGCAAATCAATAATTTTTCTATATATGAGAAAGAACGTGGTTTCAGTTTGCATTGACTGCAGGCACCTTACAGACAACATATTTTTCGTCACTCAAAGTGGATGATAGATACCAGTAACCCGTTTCAGCATCTAAGTAGTGACGATAATAACGTTGGTTTTCATACCAGTTCCAAGTATTATAGTCAACAAGTGTACCATCTGCCCAGTGTGTATCTTTGAATAAGACTCCAAGCCATGCATCACCCGGAATAAACTCATTCAAAAATTGATGCTCTTCAGCAGAGTGAATGGAAACGATGTCTGTACCATCTTGTCTGCACCTTGAAATTGCCCTTGCCCAATAAACAGGCTCTTTGATGCCGTAGCAGTAGCATCCATCCTGAAAACAGGCGTGTGTGTATCCGCTTGGACATGTGGCTTTTTGCTGTTTATCTGCTAAGGAATTGTCTGCTCTTGCATTTGCAATCGCCGCATATGTGAAATTAAAATAGTTTAATTTCTGTATAATTAGCCTAGCTTCTAAGAAATATGATTTACGTCCAGAGTAGCTTATTTTGAGTTACATCCAAAAATTGTATGAGCTATTCGGAAGCTAAAAAGGATTTGACCCTACCTTTTAAATTCAAATTCTGCCTTTTACTGTCAAAGTATTGGGATGACCTTGAATTTCTAGACTCTTAAAAGAAAAGAGCGAAAACCCCTAATTGGTTTGACAAAGTTAATAAGACTTACATCGTAAGTAAAAGCTTTAAAGAACCAAGGAAATTAAAATATTTTGTGCCAAATCACAATTTTTCTTTGTTTGTTGTATCGCATTTGGGACGGTATCAGGTTATCATCAGCGTTCTCTCTCTCTCTCTCTCTCTCTCTCTCTCTCTCTCTCTCTCTCTCTCTCTCTCTCTCTCTTTCTCTCTCTCTCTTTCTCACACACAAACAGGACACTGTTTGTGAGGGACGTGTTACTTTTGAAACACAATTAAGTGGGATAGGTTCTAGCAGCTAGGGTTTTGTATGCGTCTTCAGGAGGGCCTCAGTCTGATAAGGTAGTGACTCTTTGCTACTAGAAGCAAGTGTCATTTGAGTTTTAAGGTGTTGGAAGATGCAGCTAGATGGCATAATAGTAAAATATTGTACTGGCACGTTAACAAATTGAGAGGGAGTAGTCAATCCGAACTTGGCCCAGTTAAAGATAGGAATGGGGTTGCAGTTAGCGACAAGGAAAAAACTAAGGAGACATGGGCCGAACATTTTGAAAATGTGCTAAACCGAGATAGAGTTGCGGGAAAAGTTATAGAGGAAAAAGAAAAAGTTTGTGATACCTTGGATGTGAAGGAAGATTTGTTTTGTGAGGAGGAATTAGCGACAGTACTAAAAGGATAAAAAAATAATAAGGCTCCAGGTGCTGATAGGGTGGTAAATGAGTTTCTTAAATATGGTGGCTCTGAGGCCAGAAATAAGTTATTGAAGATTATGAATATGATTTTTGAAAAAGGGGAGGTACCTAACGATTTTAGGAAAACCTTAATTAAGCCACTTTATAAAAAAGGTGATAAAAGTGATTGTGGTAATTATCGAGGCATTAGTCTGGTCTCTGTAGGTAGTAAATTACTTAGTAATATGATACTTTTTAGACTGAGAGATGCAGTAGACAAAGTTTTAAGAGAAGATCAGTGCGGTTTTAGAAAAGGTAGAGGATGTGTCGGCAAAATTTTCACTCTTAGGCTAATAATTGAGAAGTGCCTGAGTTTTCAAACACCTTTGGTCCTCAGTTTTGTAGATTACGAGCAAGCGTTCGATTCCGTTGATGGAAGAGCTTTAGCAAAGGTTTTACTCTTGAATGGTTTACCAGACAAATAAATTAAAGTGATTAGTGTTATGTACGAGAATAACCCTACTGTGGCTAAGGTAGGAAATGAGTTTAGCAGCTGGTTTTGTATTAAATCAGGAGTTACGCAGGGCTGTGTTCTATCCCCCTTTGTATGGATTATTTTGATGGAATTTGTTTTAAGGAGCACAGGAAAGGCAATGGGAGACCACGGAATCAAAGGGAAAAGTCTCCTGGACTTGGATTATGCTGATGATTTAAGCATCCTAGATGAAAATGTGAACAAAATGAATTAAGTTTTAAAAGTTTTGCGAGATGAGGGCGCTAGAATTGGCTTGAAAATTAAGGTTAGTTGGATTAAATCGTTAAGGCTAGGACTAAGTGCAGATGGAAAGGTGACCTTGGGTAAGGAAAATATTGATCTGTTGGGCAGCTTTACTTACCTTGGTAGTATTATTAGTAAAGATGGTGGGAGCAGTGAAGATGTTAAAAATAGAATAGCCAAGGCTCAGGGTGTTTTTTCACAGTTAAAAAAAGTCTGGAAGAATAGGAAGATAAGTCTGCAAACCAAGATTGGAATATTAGAAGCTACAGTGATAACAGTGGTCAAATATGGCTCTGAAGCATGGACGCTCCGAAAAGCGGATGAAGATTTGCTAGATATTTTCCAGAGAAATTGCTTAAGGATTGTTCTGGGTACCCGGCTGACTGACCGTATTTTAAACAATAGGCTATACGAAAAATGTGGTTCAATACTGCTTTCCTAGGGCTATAATGAAAGAAAGGTTGAGGGGGCTAGGGCACGTTGTACGGATTAAGTATGACGGTTTGCCGAAGATTGTTCTTTTCGGCCAACCATCTAGGGCTAAACGGAAAGCAGGTCGTCCCCGTCTGAGGTGAGAGGACGTCATAAAGAAAGATATAAGGGAAATGGGAACTTCGTGGGCGGGTGTAAAAAGGGAGGCTTTGAATAGATTGGGGTGGAGGAGGATCGTGCGTAGCTGTGTTGGCCTCAGGTGGCTTGGTGCTGCGGTGAGTTATTAGTAGTAGTAGTCTCTCTCTCTCTCTATCTCTATATATCTCTCTCTCTCTCTCTCTCTCGCTCTCTCTCCCTCTCTCTCTATCTCTCTCTCTCTCTCTCTATCTCTCACTCTCTCTCTCTCTCTCTCTCTCTCTCACACAAGCAGGACACTGTTTGTGAGGGGCGTGTTACTTTTGAAACACAATTAAGTGGGATAGGTTCTAGCAGCTAGGGTTTTGTATGCGACTTCAGGAGGGCCTCAGTCTGATAAGGTAGTGACTCTTTGCTACTAGAAGCAAGTGCCATTTGAGTTTTAAGGTGTTTAATTTTGGTTATAATTCATCTTCGCGTCTGTAAAACCGCAATTTTACTGGCAATTCATTACCCATAAATCGACCAGGGCTATCATATAGGCTAGGAATAGATAAATCCTTTCCAAATTCGATTTTTTTTTTTTTATTTCTCATAATCCACATTCCTTACCTTCCAAATTACTTTGGGATCTTGGGGCTTATTTTGAGGTGGACTTTTTTAAAAACTATTTGAATTAAAACTTTTTCAAGGGAAAGCCCTATTTTCATTCAAGTTCAGTTTTATTGACCTATCATTTGTTCTGACCTAGGACAAACAAGTATTAATTCTGATGATGCACTTGCTTAGGGTATTTTTGGAGGAGAGGGGGGGGTCATATTTAAAGAGAAGCCAAAGTTTTTCAAACCCACAAAATTTGCAAATTTCATTGAAACTGTTGAACAGTTTGGAAAGAATGAAATTTCTGGGAAGGGGACTGGTTTTAACCCACCCACTCCTTTGGAAACAAGTGTCTAATCCTGTTGAACAAGTTATATCAACTATGACACATATTTTTTTTTTGTAACGCAGGAATTCTAGCCGCTATTTATAAGTGCTTCAGCTGCTTTCTCGATGTTTCTTGGTTTTAGGTAACCGCTCTCTAAGATTTCTTGCTTTAAAATCTAAAAATTTACAAAATTGTAGAGTAGAAGATTAACTAATGGTTTCCAAACATTTGCCTATAAGATAAGCTCTTTGAGTCAATGACTGGAGGGAAGGGAGGATTATCACTCACACTCCCCTAAATCTTAGAAATTTGTGTAAAATATGTGTCAAAAATTAATGTGTTTCGAATATGAATCATATGATTCCAGCACGGTACATGGTCTTTTAAGAAGAAGCAATCTTTTGATCTCCTAATAACTTTTTTTTATTGCTATTAGTCAAATTCCTAAGTCTACTTACAAACTGGATTCCAATTACACTGTTCTACTGACAATTGTGGAACATAATCATATTCTGGATTGTGAATTTGACAACTTGACAACTTTGCCGGTTCGGGGATTTTGGATTTCGGTTTTAGAAATTTCGCTCTTCCACAGTTTGCAATAAAAAAAAAATGATTTTATGAACATCGTTGTTCTACTGATATCTTATTACAAGAATGAATCTTATTAACTGACTCTTAAAGCTAAATCTTGTTTCAAGAATCTGATCTGCCAGGGGAAGAGGCCTAAATGAGAAAAAAAATTGTCCTTTTGGTTTTATTTTTATTTAGTCCTGCTAATCATTCCGAGATTCTATTTTGCACATTCAATTCGCTATTTTTATATTTACTTGATAAGCCGGCGACTGCAATTGAAGAGATTAGGCACAAAGTTGTTACTGACATGATTAGAAACTGAAAGATAATAATTAGTTTGCCATCTTTTATTCTTTATCTTAAGTAAATAGGGGTTTTGTAGCGTCAAAATTTTACCTAAAAAAATATGTGTAAATATGGAAAATCATAGCCTAGTTAATCAAAGATATTTTGGAATTTGTTTTTAAGAGGAAGCAGGAACAATATTTTATGAGAGAATAAAGCTTCTAGAAAAAGCTTCATTTTTTTTTGTGTCCCTGAATTTAACTTTTCTTGCATTTTGACCTGTTATGTCTAGAAGGCTTGTATGAAGAAGCTTTAACCGTGGTAATGAGCATTTCAATGAAGCCACACTAGATCTCCTAAATATTTCTCTTCTGTGTTAGCAATTCTTAATTGTTGCTTCGTGAAGTTTGATTTTTTTTATGCTAGGAAATAGGATGAATTTACTCATTAAGATGTCTAAGCTGAAATACCTAGAAAACTGAGTTTTTGTAACCGGGCGAAGGGGAGCTCAAAAATTCATTTCCAATCTTTTATGTGCTTGGCACCTGATATTACTATCTTTAAGTACCCCAAGGTTTCTTTATATGCAGAAGAAGATCAAAAGTCAGGCAATGATATGTTGGAGGGGAAGGGACTGGAGGGAATATTAGCATACTCGAAATTGAATTTTATACAATATGTATTTACTTTGCTCCGAAGCCCAGTAGTTATTGCGTTTGCTTTACACGCAGTAGATCTACGGTATAGGAATTGTCGGGTGGATTAGAGAAAACCCAAAAAGATTCCCAGGAGATCTTTAATGAGGGTTAAATCCGTTATTTCTCCCTTGTTCGTAGAGCTAAAATTCCTCAGGAAAGAAAAAAAGGATATCCTTATATTCCGCCAATTGTGGCTTCCATAGCCCCTGAACAAATTTACTCCCTCGGTCTCCCTTGTTCTGCCTTAACAACAACCCCCATTGTTACTCCTGTAAATTTTCCCATAGAAAGATAGAAATTCACTTTTTCCCCAGTCAGAGGTAATGCTCTAACACTGCCTTAATAACGAGTTACGTGCCTTCAATGCATTCTTTATTTGTATTATTCACTGGTTATTTCGTGTAGAATGGTATGGTCATAGAAATTTGGTATGGGCTTATTCGATTTTGAAACTGGGTGTCTCAAGACTCTGCTAGGGGACTTGGGAATAGGATAAAAAAACTTGTTGTCCAGGATCAGTTGGGTACTCGCAGCCTATGTTCTTGGGCCAAAAGGAACATAATGTACACAAGAAAAATGTTTCTTGGAGGCAAGGGCCCCCCAAAATGGGGTCCAATAAGGGGCTAGTTTTTTTCATTGAGGAGTCACTCATGCTATTCAGAATGGTTCTAGTCGTTTACCCTCCGGAAAATGCCCCCTCGGACCCCCCCCCCCTGTGAAAAACATCCCAGAAAATATCCCCCGCTCCAGAAAATAATTCCTCACTGAAAAGAATTTATTCCCAAAAATTTACTCCCCACTTAATATTCCCCCAGATAATCCTCCCCCCACCTGCAGAAAAACTCCCCTGGAAAAATTTCCGTATGTTTTCCAATAATAAATAGTTTCTGTAAGCAGTGGACAAATTAAAAAAAAACTTCTACAATGGGTTTCTCTGATTGTTTTGTAAATTAGGAGGGAGGGGGATACCTCAAAGGGTACATTTTAGTACCAAAACATCCCAGCTCTCACTGAGCCATCAAATAAGTACAGAATTAGTTCTAAGGGAGAGACGAGGGGAGGGAGGAGGTAGAAATTGATGCATGATCCCCATGACTAACCAGAATTTTTGTTGGGGGTTCAGGGGTTTGGTTTAAAAGAAACTTTAAAAACTTATTTAAAGATTTTCCGCCGGGGGTATTTTCCGCGGGGGAGTATTTTCCAGGCGGAGAGGTAAACGCTGGCCACCTTCAGAATATATTTGATGGTGTATTTGTTTCAATTACCATGCTTTGCCGGGTCCTTTTATCGATTTTTAGATTCCCATTTTCGTGAAAATTATTGTTCGAAAAAAGATGAAAATGTGATCCAAGTGAAATCTAATTGAAAAAATATTTGAAATGCTTTATTAATTTATTGATACGATGGGTTTGAAGATCATAACTACCGCACTTAACTATCAAAATGTAAGTATCATGTCATAAATACTTGGCTAAATACTGTTTTATTTCCGTAATCTTACTTTAACAGTCCACAAACATAACAAGTGATCCGGTCAAAAGCAAATTAGTTTTATTTATGAATAGATTCAAGGTACTTGTTTAGAATCCGGGCAACACGCGAGAAGTGAAGTTTCTTTGATGCTAATGGAATAAAACAAAATAGGATGAAAATATAATAGTTCAGAAATAAATCTGGGCTATATGTATGCAAATTAGGGGGGGGGGGGCCAAAAGCATAATATGTATTAAATACGTAACAAGGCCTAACCTAAGTACCTTTTTTTGCCCCTTCAACCTCAAAAAACTAAAGTTTAAATCTTTGTCAAGGAGTCGGCAATACCACAGTAGGCAACGAAAACCTGTTTTTCATATAGCATCTTTGAGATTTCGATGCGGTGTTTCTCGCATGTTACCCGGATTCTAAACAAGTACCGATTCAATTAACTATCTGAAAACAGATATGACGATATCAAACGCACCGAACTGTAAGTAAGGAGCGACCCGACTGAAAAGTAACCGAAACTATAAAAAAAGGAATTTTGATACCATTAGACATATCAAAAGAATTGGAGTTTTATGCTGCTTTCACATATATAAGTTTCATTAACTTAAATCTTACCCATCAAAGGTTACGTGTGAAAATTTGTCTGATTTTGGAAAAAAGGGGGAAACACCATTAAAAATCATAGAATCATAATGAAAATCACGCCATCAGATTCAGCGTTGAGAGAACCCTACTCTTGACGTTTCAAGTACCTATCTGAAAAGATGTGGAATTTTGTATTTTTGCCAGAAGAAAGATCACGGATACTTGTTTATTTGTTTTTTTTTTCAGGGGTGATCGTGTCGACCCAGTGGTCATAGAATATCGTGATAGGGCTCATTCACAGAAGTTAAAAGTTATAGTGCCCTTTTTAAGCGATCAAAAATATGGGAGGGCAACTGGGAAAAAGGGAAAAGGGGATCTCTGGTTTTGACATCACCTCACACCCTCTGTTCCTCTTTCGGTTAAGAAGGAAGGATTTCTTACAAACAAAGTGAATAAGCAATCGTTTATCTTGCTGTTTGCGCTCCGGCTTTTAGAGAAGGAAATTAACGATAATCGTGCCATCAGTGGTGCCAACATTCTTATTGTGATTGCGTCTACGACGGAAGTTTTATGTCGCTGGTGATACAGATTCGTTGGTTCTACTGGTCGGTCACTCAAAAGAAAATATCAACTGCCTTCTCTGTTATGTTGAAGGCAAGCCTAGTGTGCATTTCATTATTTTAACAGTTAAGGAGAGCCTCAGGGATGCTGCAGCTGTCCTTTTGTTCTTGCATGCCTTCTTTGGATTGGACACTTCGACACTACATTAAGACTGCACGGTACCCGTAAGCTCGTCAGAGTCCCACTTATTGAAACGTGACTAGTAATTTTACGAAGCTACTTAAGTGTTAAATCAAGACACTCAATCGAGGGATGAACTGGTGAAAGCTGGAGAGCAGCCGCTGTTCAGACTTTATAAAGTTAAAACTGGTGATACGGTCCGTTCCCTACAACATAGGCTTTTTGTCAGCCAACTGTCGACGTCTATATCCTTTGTCAGCCTTGAAAGACTTCCACCCAAACCCTTAGCTGGTCGATGTCGCTTCTATCGCGTCTTCTTTCAGCCATCTAAGTGGAATGGAAATCCTTCCAGTCTGAACTTATTTTTTGAGGTTATTGCCTTCAAGATGATGAATTCTTGTTAGTTATGACGGATACGAGACCCGCGCCAGAGCGGCTGCTTAGTTTCATCTAGTGCAGTTGCAAGTCGGGTTGTCAAAGAGCAAGATGTTCTCGTTGAAGACCTGGGTTGAGATGCACTCCTGCCTTTTCAGAATGCTTAAACGAGAACTACACGAACGTAGTTGAGGACCAGCAGAATCAAGACGAACGTGAAGGTGTAACAGACCTTTAATGTAGAGTCGAAGTGAATAAATCAATGCTCTGATACTAATTAAGAATGTTATACTAATCAGTTTTAATCAGATTTGTTTCTTACCTTTTATATGATTTTTGTAAGTTTTTACCGCTGTATACAAATAAAATAACAGTAAGATCACAGATTAGCGATTTTGGGCTACTACATCCTCGGCGCGTACAAACAGCTCCTCCCATTAATCTGTCATCAGCGGTTCAGTGTATATTACCCTGACCACGTATTTTCGCAAAAGTTTTCTCTAAATCCCTTTGAAGCCAACTCAAGACTTCAGAACCAGCTTGTAATTCCTAAGAACAACTAACAATATCGTTATACTACTGGTTACCGATTTTCATATATCTATTGGAATAAATTAATTTAAAAATTAGATTCTTTAAAATTTAGTGAAGCCAAGTTTCGTGTTCAAGAGAAATCTGACTTGTCTACACGTGAAAAAATCGAATGTCGCTTATGTTTATACTTGTTTAAATGTTCTCCGGAGCACTTGCATCTCGGCCCGGCTTTGCATAATGGTTGAGATAGGTAATGATCATACTTTATTATATTTATATACAGTGGTTTTTACCATCCAAGTACTACTTTTTTCTAAACTATTATTTCTGAGCTCTAGGTGACCAACAGGAGGGGTAGATCATACCATTACTTTTTTTTAAGAATAACTAAAGGCTGATTATTTCGTTGAAATTAGATTTCCCGACTATTTGCACTAAATTTTCTTGTCTGACATGTCCAGTTTAATGGGAAACAATTTTCCTATTTTTGTTCAAAAGAAATACATTTTGGACTTTTGGCTCAATTTTGGGCTGCCTAAGAAGTATTAGATACGTGAATTTGAGGTTGTAAGGTTTTTAGTGGCTAAACGTTGTATAATGCAGCTGGTAAGACAAGTATTAAAATGACATTCCAAAATATTCTTGAAGAAAAGCAAATTTTCGGGCTTTTCCCTGTGTTTGGCTTCAATGGTTTTTAGGTGAAACTAAAGTCTAAAGGAACTTTAAAGCTTGATTTCGTTCTCAACCGTTCCAATTACACAACAAGAGAGCCTTGAGACCCCATTCAAAGCAAAAGCATTACTGTTCCAGTTTTGGTCTAAAATTTGAGCCTTTAAGTGTGATTTTGGGACATTTCTTGGTAACAGATTTTTGGGTGTTTTGTTTTAGAGTTTAGTAAACTATTCTCCAGATTTTTTCTGAAAAAAAAAAATCTGATTCGGCATCAAAGTGGCTGTATTTCTTTAGTATTTGTAGCAAAATGCTCATCTAGAATGATCTTGGGGTTATAATCACTGATTTCCTCCAATGCTAAAAAGAAGATATTTTTGTGATGGATGTCATCACTGTAAACTAAAATTATCACTGTTCTCTATCTTAGAGTTTGGATTGTTTCTAAGTTTGCAAGGCAAGCTAGATTTTAACAATGCGATGTTAACCTTTTAAACTGTGTACATAATCATAAAAGAACAATTGCTATTATTTTTATTTTTATAATAATTTGGATTGTTTGAAGTTTTATTGTGAAACTGAAATTCTCTTCGTCGTTCCACCTGGAAGTAATGAATCCCAGTTTAATCAAATACTCAGTGTACTAAAAATATTGCTAAGTTTGAAATGGAAGGAATAATCATCCCGATTTTGAGTTTTTTTTTCTGAGTTGGGGGGGGGGGGGTTGAAGGCCTCCATAATAATATGCCAAAGACTATCCATAAATATGCATATTCATATATTTTTACGCCTAAGCAACGTGCCATTTTGGAGCTTTCCATACTGTAAATAGCTCTTCCTGAAAGATGGTAATAGAGCTTATGTCTTTTGATTTTGGATAATCGAAGCATTGATAAGTTCATACAGGTTGGGTACTTGGGTGTCGGCTTTGAAACATACAAAAGATAGTTAAAATTTAAAGCGATTTGATCAACTTGAGGTTGGTGGATGTCCAGTGGAGACCAAGTAAAGTCTCCTAGGCCTGAGAAATTATTTCAGCATGATAATCTAGACACGGTTCCCTTAGAAGGGGGACCAATCGTTATTAGAGAAAAAATTTTTAACGGGAGACGTAAGAGCTTCCCAATCCGATATAAATATACCAATGGCGCATAATAGTTTAAAACAGTAGTTTGAGAAAAGAGGAATAAAAGTTCAAGAGGTGGCTCTTTGAACCTTCAGTTTTTCGTCGGTTTTCCTTTTCAATCTTTATTAGTCATTTTTAACCCTACAGTCAAAGTCTTTTACAAGTCTTGGAGCTGGGTGTCAATAAATTGAGTTTCCGGAGTTACAGATCAAAATTGGTGCACTAAGAATTTTTAAGGTAGCTACTTAGAAGGCGCTAGGTCTTCTTAAGCTCTTTAATCTGTTATGAGAGCTAAGAGTTATAATTTACCAAACTAGATAGGAATAGACCTAATTTGGAACAATGAAGACTTCTTTATAACTTAATCTCCCGTTTTATTTTTATGGTCACATTTTTACAGTTAGCACGCAAAACAATAATTTTTCTATATATGAGAAAGAACGTGGTTTCAGTTTGCATTGACTGCAGGCACCTTACAGACAACATATTTTTCGTCACTCAAAGTGGATGATAGATACCAGTAACCCGTTTCAGCATCTAAGTAGTGACGATAATAACGTTGGTTTTCATACCAGTTCCAAGTATTATAGTCAACAAGTGTACCATCTGCCCAGTGTGTATCTTTGAATAAGACTCCAAGCCATGCATCACCCGGAATAAACTCATTCAAAAATTGATGCTCTTCAGCAGAGTGAATGGAAACGATGTCTGTACCATCTTGTCTGCACCTTGAAATTGCCCTTGCCCAATAAACAGGCTCTTTGATGCCGTAGCAGTAGCATCCATCCTGAAAACAGGCGTGTGTGTATCCGCTTGGACATGTGGCTTTTTGCTGTTTATCTGCTAAGGAATTGTCTGCTCTTGCATTTGCAATCGCCGCATATGTGAAATTAAAATAGTTTAATTTCTGTATAATTAGCCTAGCTTCTAAGAAATATGATTTACTTCCAGAGTAGCTTATTTTGAGTTACATCCAAAAATTTTATGAGCCATTCGGAAGCCAAATGGATTTGACCCTACCTTTTAAATTCAAACTCTACCTTTTACTGTCAAAGTACGGGGATGACCTTGAAGTTCTAGACTCAAAAGAAAAGAACGAAAATCCCTAATTGGTTTGACAAAGTTAATACTAAAACACACTCAAACATATATACACACTCAAATGTATATGTAAATATATATATATATATATATATATATATATATATATATATATATATATATATATATATATATATATATATTATATATATATATATATATATATATATATATATATATATATATATATAATATACTTCATTTGGAACATACAAATAAGGAGGGCCGGTTTTGTTTTTATTGAAATCCATTTTCATCCCAACTCGATGCTTAGCAGGTTAGAGTTAGCACTACCTTAAATATTATCTACAAAAAAACAAGCTTGCATCTTGCACACCGATTTTGGATGTCCACAAAATAATTTTCTTTATGGATCAAAAGAAAAGACTAGAAGCAGCTCTCTGTTTTGTTATGCATCGAGTCTCTACGTCTCTCTCTAAATCTCTCTTTCTCTCTCTATGAACAAACATGGACTCGCTCGTCTCTTTCTCTATTTATCTACTCTTTTTCTACTCGCTAACTATAAAGGGGACAAAATGGTGTTTCTGGTCTATGTAGGTTTAGTAGGACACTCTCTCTAGGACTCTATCATCGTAAGTAAAAGTTTCTAAAGGACTCACGCGAAATCTAAAATATCTCTCTGTGCTCAAACTCACAATCTTTCTCTTTGTTTGTCTGTATCGCATTTGGGACGGTATCAGGTCTATCATCAGCGCTCTCTCTCTCTCTCTCTCTCTCTCTCTCTCTCTCTATCTCTCTCTCTCTCTCTCTCTCTCTCTCTCTCTCTCTCTCTCTCTCTCTCTCAAACAGGACACTGCTTGTGAGGGACATGTTACTTTTGAAACACAATTAAGTGGAGTAGGTTCTAGCAGCTAGGGTCTTGTATGCGTCTTCAGGAGGGCCTCAGTCTGATAAGGTAGTGACTCTGCAACTAGAAGCAAGTGTCATTTGAGTTTTAAGGTGTTTAATTTTGGTTATAATTTATCTTCGCGTCTGTAAAATCGCAATTTTACTGGCAATTCATTACCCATAAATCGACCAGGGCTATCATATAGGCCAGGAATAGAGAAATCCTTTCCAAATTTGATTTTTTTTTTTTTATTTCTCATAATCCACATTCCTTATCTTCCAAATTACTTTGGGATCTTGGGGCTTATTTTGAGGTGGACTTTTTTAAAAACTACTTGAATTAAAACTTTTTCAAGGGAAAGCCCTATTTTCATTCAAGTTCAGTTTTATTGACCTATCATTTGCTCATGATCTAGGACAAACAAGTATTAATTCTGATGATGCACTTGCTTAGGGTATTTTTGGAGGAGAGGGGGGGGGGTTATATTTAAAGAGAAGCCAAAGTTTTTCAAACCCACAAAATTTGCAAATTTCATTGAAACTGTTGAACAGTTTGGAAAGAATGAAATTTCTGGGAAGGGGACTGGTTTTAACCCACCCACTCCTTTGGAAACAAGTGTCTAATCCTGTTGAACAAGTTATATCAACTATGACACATAGTTTCTTTTTGTAACGCAGGAATTCTAGCCGCTATTTATAAGTGCTTCAGCTGCTTTCTTAATGTTTCTTGGTTTTAGGTAACCGCTCTCTAAGATTTTTTGCTTTAAAATCTAAAAATATACAAAATTGTAGAGTAGAAGATTAACTAATGGTTTCCAAACATTTGCCTATAAGATAAGCTCTTTGAGTCAATGACTGGAGGGAAGGATGGATTGTCACTCACACTACCCTAAATCTTAGAAATTTGTGTAAAATATGTGTCAAAAATTAATGTGTTTCGAATATGAATCATATGATTCCAGCACGGTACATGGTCTTTTAAGATGAAGCAATCGTTTGATCTCCTAATAACTTTTTTTATTGCTATTAGTCAAATTCCTAAGTCTACTTACAAACTGGATTCCAATTACACTGTTCTACTGACAATTGTGGAACATAATCATATTCTGGATTGTGAATTTGACAACTTGACAACTTTGCCGGTTCGGGGATTTTGGATTTCGGTTTTAGAAATTTCGCTCTTCCACAGTTTGCAATAACAAAAAAAATGATTTTATGAATATCGTTGTTCTACTGATATCTTATTACAAGAATGAATCTTATTAACTGACTCTTAAAGCTAAATCCTGTTTCAAGAATCTGATCTGCCAGGGGAATAGGCCTAAATGAGAAAAAAAATTGTCCTTTTGGTTTTATTTTTATTTAGTCCTGCTAATCATTTCGAGATTCTATTTTGCACATTCAATTCGCTATTTTTATATTTACCTGATAAGGCGGCGACTGCAATTGAAAAGATTAGGCACAAAGATGTTACTGACATGATTAGAAACTGAAAGATAATAATTAGTTTGCCATCTTTTATTCTTTATTCTTTATCTTAAGTAAATAGGGGTTTTGTAGCGTCAAAATTTTTACCTAAAAAAATATGTGTAAATATGGAAAATCATAGCCTAGTTAATCAAAGATATTTTGGAATTTGTTTTGAAGAGGAAGCAGGAACAATTTTTTATGAGAGAAAAAAGCTTCTAGAAAAGCTTTTTTTTGTGTCCTTGAATTTAATTTTTCTTGTATTTTGACCTGTTATGTCTAGAAGGCTTGTGTGAAGAAGCTTTAACCGTGGTAATGAGCATTTCAAAGAAGCCACACTAGATCGCCTAAATATTTCTCTTCTGTGTTAGCAATTCTTAATTGTTGCTTCGTGAAGTGTGATTTTTTTTTATGCTAGGAAATAGGATGAATTTACTCATTAAGATGTCTAAGCTGAAATACCTAGAAAACTGAGTTTTTGTAACCGGGCGAAGGGGAGCTCAAAAATTCATTTCCAATCTTTTATGTGCTTGGCACCTGATATTACTATCTTTAAGTACCCCAAGGTTTCTTTATATGCAGAAGAAGATCAAAAGGCAGGCAACGATATGTTGGAGGGGAAGGGACTGGAGGGAATATTAGCATACTCGAAATTGAATTTTATACAATATGTATTTACTTTGCTCCGAAGCCCAGTAGTTATTGCGTTTGCTTTACACGCAGTAGATCTACGGTATAGGAATTGTCGGGTGGATTAGAGAAAACCCAAAAAGATTCCCAGGAGATCTTTAATGAGGGTTAAATCCGTTATTTCTCCCTTGTTCGTAGAGCTAAAATTCCTCAGGAAAGAAAAAAGAGATATCCTTATATTCTGCCAATTGTGGCTTCCATAGCCCCTGAACAAATTTACTCCCTCGGTCTCCCTTGTTCTGCCTTAACAACAACCCCCATTGTTACTCCTTTAAATTTTCCCATAGAAAGATAGAAATTCACTTTTTCCCCAGTCAGAGGTAATGCTCTAACACTGCCTTAATAACGAGTTACGTGCCTTCAATGCATTCTTTATTTGTATTATTCACTGGTTATTTCGTGTAGAATGGTATGGTCATAGAAATTTGGTATGGGCTTATTCGATTTTGAAACTGGGTGTCTCAAGACTCTGCTAGGGGACTTGGGAATAGGATAAAAAGCTTGTTGTCCAGGATCAGTTGGGTACTCGCAGCCTATGTTCTTGGGCCAAAAGGAACATAATGTACACAAGAAAAATGTTGCTTGGAGGCAAGGGCCCCCCAAAAATGGGGTCCAATAAGGGGCTAGTTTTTTTCATTGAGGAGTCACTCATGCTATTCAGAATGGTTCTAGTCGTTTACCCTCCGGAAAATGCCCCCTCGGACCCCCCCCCCCCCCGTGAAAAACACATCCCGGAAAATATCCCCCGCTCCAGAAAATAAATCCTCACTGAAAAGAATTTATTCCCAAAAATTTACTCCCCACATAATATTCCCTCAGATAATCCCCCCCACCTGCAGAAAACCTCCCCTGGAAAAATTTCCGTATGTTTTCCAATAATAAATAGTTTCTGTAAGCAGTGGACAAATTAAAAAAAAACTTCTACAATGGGTTTCTCTGATTGTTTTGTAAATTAGGAGGGAGGGGGATACCTCAAAGGGTACATTTTAGTACCAAAACATCCCAGCTCTCACTGAGGCATCAAATAAGTACAGAATTAGTTCTAAGGGAGAGACGAGGGGAGGGAGGAGGTAGAAATTGATGCATGATCCCCATGACTAACCAGGATTTTTGTTGGGGGTTCAGGGGTTTGGTTTAAAAGAAACTTTAAAAACTTATTTAAAGATTTTCCGCCGGGGGTATTTTCCGCGGGGGAGTATTTTCCAGGCGGAGAGGTAAACGCTGGCCACCTTCAGAATATATTTGATGGTGTATTTGTTTCAATTACCATGCTTTGCCGGGTCCTTTTATCGATTTTTAGATTCCCATTTTCGTGAAAATTATTGTTCGAAAAAAGATGAAAATGTGATCCAAGTGAAATCTAATTGAAAAAATATTTGAAATGCTTTATTAATTTATTGATACGATGGGTTTGAAGATCATAACTACCGCACTTAACTATCAAAATGTAAGTATCATGTCATAAATACTTGGCTAAATACTGTTTTATTTCCGTAATCTTACTTTAACAGTCCACAAACATAACAAGTAATTTTCCGCATTAGTAATTGCCACATCTGTGAGGTTCTAACAATTTACTTTCCTCGTAACTAGGGTAGACTCTAGTGATTCCCCAAATGTTAAATGATCCGGTCAAAAGCAAATTAGTTTTATTTATGAATAGATTGAAGGTACTTGTTTAGAATCCGGGCAACACGCGAGAAGTGAAGTTTCGTTGATGCTAATGGAATAAAACAAAATAGGATGAAAATATAATAGTTCAGAAACAAATTTGGGCTATATATATATGTACATTAGGGGGGGACGGGCAAAAGCATAGCATATATTAAATACGTAACCTAACTTAACCTAGGTACCTTTCTTTGCCCCTTCAACCCCAAAAAAACTAAAGTTTAAATTTTTGTCACGGAGTCGGCAATACCTCATTAGGCAATGAAAACCTGTTTTTCATATAGCATCTTCTAGATTTCGATGCGGTCTTTCTCACATGTTACCCGGATTCTAAAACAAGTACCGATTCAATTAACTATCTGAAAACAGATATGACGATATCAAACGCACCGAACTGTAAGTAAGGAGCGACCCGACTGAAAAGTAACCGAAACTATAAAAAACGGAATTTTGATACCATTAGACATATCAAAAGAATTGGAGTTTTATGCTGCTTTCACATATATAAGTTTCATTAAGTTAAATCTTACCCATCAAAGGTTACGTGTGAAAATTTGTCTGATTTTGGAAAAAAGGGGGAAACACCATTAAAAATCATAGAATCATAATGAAAATCACGCCATCAGATTCAGCGTTGAGAGAACCCTACTCTTGACGTTTCAAGTACCTATCTTAAAAGATGTGGAATCTTGTATTTTATGCCAGAAGAAAGGTTACGGATACGTGTTTATTTGTTTTTTTTTTCAGAGGTGATCGTGTCGACCCGTGGTCCTAGAATATCGTGATAGGGCTCATTCACAGAAGTTAAAAGAAGTTAAAAGTTACAGTGCCCTTTTTAAGCGACCAAAAAAATGGGAGGGCAACTGGGGCGCCTCTCACGCCCCTTTTTTCTCAAAATCTTTCGATCAAAATTTTGAGATAACTATTTTATTCAGAATAGTTGAAAGGCCGCTTAACTATGTCTTTGAGATATCATGACCCTCCGAGGGCCCCTGGGGAAAGGTCTTTAAGTTAAAAAATATGCCAATTGTTAACGTATTGTATTTATTATTGGGAAGTATGCATACATTTTTCGGGGGGGGGGAAGGGATTTTCCAAGGGGATAGTTTTTCTGGGGGAGAGAAGTTTCCAGGGGTGAATTTTTCTGGGGAAATTTTACACTAGGGAAGTTTGCTAGAATTCCTTTACGAAATTTTTCTTATGTCTTGCTTTCTCATTGCCTACTCAATTTTACGTGTGGAGATGTTAACCGTAATTGTCCGGGGTAAATTGTCACGAGGATTGAATTGTGTAGAGAATAAATCCTTGGGGAGGAAGGATTTTTCCGTGGAATAGTAGCCACATTTCCTGGCATTATTTAAAAACCGATCAGAAATTAAAGAAAAAAAACACAAGTTTTTCAAACTGGAATTAAGGAGAAACATTAAAACTTAAAATGAACAGAAATCGTTACGTATATGAAGGGAGTAACTCCTTCAAAACACCTCGCTCTTTACGCTAAAGTTTGAGTTCTGTCCCAATTCTTCAAGAATGACTCCTGAAATGCCAAATTCATTTAACTAGAACAATAAGAAGCCTTTTTTAAAAGTACTTAAAAACTTTAGCGTAAAGAGTGAGGTGTTGTGGAGGAGTAACCCCCCTTATGTACATAACAATTTCTGTTCGTTTTAAGTTTTAATGTTGCTCCTTAGTTTCAGTTGAAAAACTTGTTTTTTTATCTAATTTCAAGGAATGAGGCAACGGTGTCATTGAAAGGTGACATAATTCCCTAGAGAATCAACTTTTCAATCTAAATGAATTTATAAAATAGTACGTAGATACTAGCACTAGATAAGTAGATACGTAGATACGAGCACGTAGATACGTAGATACTAGCTGTTTTGGGTGATCTCAAAGCTTTGAAGTGGGCCCTTAACAAGCTCTCTACGGCGTTCCAGTGCCCCACTAGGGGTGGAAGAAAAAAGATAAGCTGCTGAAAGGGTGGGGCTCGTTCTTTACTATGTTGCCCTATAGGGGTAATTATGCTGAGAATAACCTATCATTGATTCTAAAGGCTATATTACCTTTTCGAAAACTAAGTTGGTTGGACGATTTTTTTTTAGGTTTTACTGCTAAAGCACTTGATTGTCTAGTATATCTTTTCAATTCAGGAAAACAAATCCCTTTGCAAAATGACTAATGCCTTAACATAATAAAATATGGCTTAGTTGCTGAATGCTAGGTTTTTTGTCAAGGCCATATTAAGTTCTCATATCAGTGTCAGAGAACCTTAAATTTGACCTTTGAACGCTCTATCTCAAATATTAAAACATTGAATTTCCTTTCCTCTAATCCAAACGCTCTTGGTTTACGTTACTTTTTTTTCCATTTTATCGAACCGCCGCACAGTGTGTTATCTTGGCAGTCTAGGATGAACAAATTAGATTTTTCGAGTTTGTGAAATATTATATTGTGTCTTGTATTTCAACAGTAATTATCAAAGTTAGCTAGGCTGCTAATTTTAACTCAAATGAGCCCCTTCATGATTATCTACGACCTCTGATTCTGTGTAGGCTAATCACCTCTAGCAAAAAAAAAAAAAAAAAAAAAAAAAAAAAAAATGAGAAGAGAGCAAAAGCCAAATGTCCATGCTAAAACGGGATTTTCCTCGATTTTCAACGGTGAGGAATTTTAATCCAACAGTTGAGGGTTTTAAACCATAACAAATATGGCTGTCTTGGAATTTGCATTTGGTATTTTGACCCTGTTTGGGTAAAAATTGGGTTTTGTGGCCCATAATGTCAAATTACTGTTGCGTGATCCTGCTTTTGGGTGATCTCTCTTTTGCTTAAAGAGGAGAGTAGATATTGTGAGTTGTGCTCAAATGAGCCCCGTATCGGTATTCTATGTCTGCCAGTTCGGTACGATCACCCCGAAATAAAAAACAGGGAAAAAGAGAGAGATGCACATTAGTGCTACTCATGCAAAAATGTGATTTTTACTCGTTGTACAAGGCGAGATCTGTAAATCTCTTGTATAGGCTTTTCAACGACGGCGATTTCAATGGTGTTTTCTTTTCAATTTGACATAAATTTTATAGAGTTTCAGGCTATTATTTGAAGATCTCAAAAATCCCTTTCCGTAATTGACAATTGACAATTGTTCTTCAGTAAAATTTGAATGAATATAAATGTTTCCAAGATTGTTTCCATTAGAAAATATTTTTCATTGGACAGTTCCTTAAAAAACCTGTCTTTTAAAATTAACCCATTATGGGTAGTGGTTCGTTCTTTACTATATTGCAGCTGCTGCTGCAGCCATGATAAATGCTAGAAATGTGTAAGACACAAAATTAGCCCATCTTGCCCAGTTGGTAGAATATCAGACTCAATTTCAGGGTTGTAGGCCCGAGCTCGTTGTTAGCCCTTTCTCTCGTCGATATAAAAAGTGCATCTGGTGAGAATATATTCCTTTTTTGGTAAAAATGGCATTTTTGGGGTGAAAATCAATATTTGTCTAGAATATGCGCGCAGATCTATAAGGAATTCGACTAAAGAAAGATGGGAATTCTATTTGCAAATGCTCATTTCCAAAGTTTTTTCCTTACGTATAATCTGCCATCTTCTGTTGAATGAATAGATATTACTTAATCACTGTCTTTAACTTAGAAGTAAGAAGAGAAACGATAAAAGTGATTGTACCGGCATGTGGCAGAGGTTAAAGCCACACAGTATTTAGTTAGTAACTTTCGGTGTTTAAAATCTTTTTGGATTTATGCAGTGTCGGGCTGCCTGTCCCATTGCCAGCTGTGAGGGCCGAATGCTCGATCACCGATCATATAAAAGTGAGGTTGATATGTGAGAGCTGTCGACCCGTGGGACTGGAGAGAGGTGGCAAAACCTCGGGAATCTGGGGTTTTACTTGCCAAAAGGTCTGCAAATTGGACCTGGTTTGCTAGTTTTCTGTATTGTGTCATTATTACATTCGAATTATCAGCCTACCGCGGAATGTGACAGGGCTCGTCCTTCACTCAAAACACTAAATTAGAAGACAAAAAACAAGAAAAAATTAAACAATGTAGGCTATTCTTCTCACAATTAAGTTTTAAGCAGACTTATTATAGAGTTTGACTACTTTACAATACACATGAAGCCACTGCATGCAACACCTCCATATGATAGTGTGTCGCAAACGAAAAATTTACCTAGCATAGGAGTGCCTAATTAAAAAAAAAGAAGAAAATATGGCGTTTAGACTGGCTTGTCATTCATGTTACATTTATTGGTTGGCTGAAGGAGTGTCAGGCCTTCTGCAATATTCGATAATTTGTGCTCGTTTAAAATTAGAATCGCTCTTTATTTTTTTGTCTAAAGTTTTTTTTTGTTGATTTAATTTACCTGATAAGGTGGTATTACCTGATAAGGTGTTTTAAGTCCCTATGTACAAAATTGTGAAATTTCTACTGATCACGAAAAGGATGGTCACGGATATACTTATTTGTTTGTTTCTTTCCCAGAGGTAATTTTATTGCATCAGCGGTCATATGATGTATGGAAACTGGCTCGTTTAAGCGGAACTTAAATATCCTAGTGTTGCTTTGAAGTTGCAAAAGAGATCGGACCACAAAAAAGTGAAATTTACGCCATTTTGCGGTACAAAATAATTTTGGCGAGATTAAGGCCAAAATGCTGTCGCGTGAAAATCCGTGACAGCCAATCTATTTGAACTATCAAAATAAATTTATCTTTTTTTTCCCAGTTTCAGAGGCCATGTTATATTGCCTCATGGTCGTGCATTTCTTCCTAAAGATATGTAGTGCAAAACAGAGAGTTATTATAGGTGATTATTGGACTGAATTGATTCCTTTGAAGCTTCACTAATTTGCACATTGGGGCTGTATTATTGTGCACCAGCAATTAACGATGAGAATCAGTAGATCTTTCTCAGGCAGGAGAATGGGCTGAAGCCTCAGAAAGTGCATTCTGATGCCACACAAAATCTTCCTTCAATCTACGGGCTTTCGTTGGACTAAGTCCATAATGTACAATTTTTGGCTTATAATTAATTTATTATTATTACTATTATTATTTTTAGGTATCTGTACATGCCTGCACTAAAGGGGGTGTGGGAAGAAGGCATTTCTCCTAAAAACAAAATTTCTCTGAAGAACACATTTGGAGAAAAGAAACGAATGACCTCCAAAAGCCATTTTGGTATTTTAGCCCTCTTCCCCCCACACAACAAAAAATGTTTAAAGCGGTGGACTTTTCAGGAGTGATTTTCATTTTTGAAATTTCGATATAAAAAATAAACTTGAAAATCCGCAACGGTGGTTGGGTTGTATGCTCGAGCCGTGGATCAAACAGTTCGCGTAACAGACTGTAAGCAAAAAACAACCCTTGTGAATACAAACTGCAATTCGACTAGGATATATAAAGCAAAATCTGGACTACGATATATGCATGAACAGAAACCACATTTTAAGCTGATTTTAAAAAGGAAAAATTATTTGCTTTAAATTTCCTCACCGAAAGCTATCAGCGTAGGAACATCTTATCAATTTGAGAGATACAGCTAAACACCCCTAAAATGGGGTTTAAACTTGAGGAAAATTGTACTGTAAAATCCAACATGTCTGAGAAGTCCTAAGTAATTATCAACAAAAATGTGGTTTTAAGAAAACAATTTTTCCCATGGATCGTTGCGTTGAACTTGTGGTCGTGGATTACTTGTGGAGGGCCGTTAAAGTGGAACTTTGAAGTTTTAAAGTTTTACTGACCTTGTTAAGTAACAATAGACGCTTCACGGCATCAGGGTGTCTGATTCTGCTCATTTTTCCCAAATAGGGACAAAATACTATGGAACATAATATCCGGGATAGCCAATCGACTTAGAAATGTCGAAAGGAGATATACTTGGCCTCCTAGTTCTACAGGCTATACTGGTGTGTGGTGGAATACTCATCCCTAAACACAGATTCTTTCTATAAAACAATTGTCGTTATTAAATTGACCGTTTACCCAATAACACTAACGGTGATAGAGCTGGACGGTATCCAGGATTTTGGTTCAGAAGAAGAGCGGGCTACCAAATAATATTATCCCTTGGATTTTGTATGGTCTCTAATAACATTGAGTTAGAGCTCATAATCTTGAGACAGTTAGTCCGTCCCCTGCGGACGACGATACACCCAGAACCAACAAGTTGTATCTTTGTCTGGATTTTTTTTTTCGTCACCCGTAAAGAAGCAAAAAATTGATATGCACGGTAGGTACACAAAGTCGACCGAGAGGTTTTGTTAAATTCTGTACAGTAAGTGTCTACAAAAGTCTAAATGACGAGTTTTCTTTTCTCCAAAATATATATGGCTTTATTTAGGTAAACGTCAATGTTCCTATGGACTAAAAGCTTTTTCTGGGAGCAGCAGCACTTCCAGGTAATGTCGCCTGTATTTCTTGAGGAGAAATATTTGGGGAAAGGGTAGAGTCGCACTCCCTAAAAGAAGACACAGGACACAGAAGACCTTTCTGTAATTGAAATTTTTTTTATTTGCTGTGTCGAAGCTCAAACTTTTAGTTCCAAGTGTCTGGCTTGGGTAGAATATTCTCACATGACCCAATAGTACAGTCAATATAAGGTTTGACCGCAAACAAATTGCAACAGAAATGATTTTTACACCATCTTGTAGAGAAAAAAAAAACTGTACAACATATCAAAAGTTGAGAAACCTAGCGGGGTGCAAAATTTGTATTTTTTAGCGTTTTGTGTTTTATTTTTCGTGTTTAAGCCTAAATTTTCGATTTTCTCAAGGCTTAGAGTTTACTTCATGGGAAACACATTTCAGATGTAGTTTTATGCGCTAAACTCGAATATTACATCAGATTTAAGATACGGTGAACCAAAAGTGTTTCACATTCATCACCATTCACGAAGTTCGCGATTCTATTATAACATAGTCGTTTGACCACATTTCTTGAGTAGTTTTATGCGATGAACTCGAATATCACATCAGATCAAGGATATGTTCAACTGACAGTGTTTCACGTTCATCACCAAAAGGTTTTTTCAAAATAATCAATCATCTCATAATGTATTAACTGACTAAAATCACAGGTAACAAAAATCACATTGGTAAAAGGCAGGCAACTTTTCAAATGACTTGCGACATTAATCACTGGCAGTGTAGTTTGAAACTTCGTCGTCTAGATCGTCGATGAGATCTTCTGATTTGGGAGAATTATCACATTATGCTCTCTGACAAGTTTTGCACACGAGAGTGCATGACATGCCGTTTTTTACGCAAGTGCACCGAGCAGAGGTGCAGTTTGAACGGCAGGAACACTTAACAATCTTAAGAAGTTGGGGAGGTGCTGGGGGTAGGTCCGTCATCACAGGGTATAATGTACCGTTTCGGTCCTTCCAGCCCCACTCTTGAGGGTCCAATTCTAGATTACGGTCGTCATTCCAGGCGTGTACCTGAAATTAAACTCTATAGCTGTGAAATGCTGCAGAGTTGGATGTGGGAGGTAGCTGCTCTGGGTGAACAAAAGCCGTTGCTGTGACGAGCTTTCTTTCGAAGAGCTGCTTTCGAAGCTCGTTCAGATTTCCCCCTTCTTTCCACCATATATTATAAGAAGTGCGTCTTCTCCGGCTTCCTTGACTTCGATTTTTGTTGCTGCCTTCTTCATAAAGACCTTGGCAGATTCTCGAAAACTTTCGCCTTCTATCACTTTTTTCAGGGTAAGACCTTTTCCGATGTTGTGGACACGTGATGTAGAATCACACCCAAGAAATGCATGGGCAAAGAGGATCAGACCACATACTTCTTGGCCTAATCTTTTTTTCATTTCATGAACATCCCAGCACCTTCGCTCTTTATTTTTCTTTGTTTCTGGGGCGAAGTACACCTTGTTAGTGGAGACATCACAGTGGTAGCAGAGAAGGACCAGAAGATCCGTATCTTCTCCAATAACGGCAGTTACCTTCTGTTTAGCTGATTCGATAGCAGCTTTTACAATAGGCACGTCTGCATCACTGGGGGCTTGGACTACAAAATAGCCTTTTTGCCGGAGATGAACTGCAAGCGCACTAATTAATCTTGACTTGTTTTTCATGTTCCCGAGAAATTCTTCTTTCTTAACTTTCAGACGCATGTCATTCGTGAAGAAAACCTCGTGACCAATCGTTCGATTACGATACGAATGGGCCATATCTTTGATGAAAGGTCCACTATCATACCTATTGAAAACAACAGTTGCACCAGGGTACTTCCGCGAAATATACAGAGAATAGCTCTGTATGATACCCGCATACGTGTCATTTTTATCCATGGGACTCGGTGCAATAGAGATCCACCGTCAAGTACGTAGTGTGTCTCGTCGTTCAACACACACGAAATTTCTTCGAGTTTGCATGCAAGTGCAATGGCCTTGGCGAATTCGGCCTTGTTCGGCACTCTCGGCATAAATGAGCTGTCAAACAGAGCAGCGGGGTACGAACAAAGTTTATACCGGATGCACTCTGATTCAGGAAGTCTTGCTTTTTTGGATAACGTAATGAAATGTTGGAATAGCAAAGACGGATCCAGTCGCTTGTGAAATCCTCCCCCAGTTTGCTTTGGTTGTATATTGACTTCCGGGTCCATTAATCATCATAAAAAATCCATAGCCACCTTTCTGGTCAAAGCATCAAAGAATTTTATCCTAAAAGACTTCGCAGAGTCAACTTTTGCAGATTCATATGCAGTAAAACCGGTAGCAATGCTTCTAAGCTGGGTATCCCCTCTAAATGGTGAGCCATTTTCAAAGTACGTGACCATCGCCTGCGTATCCTTGAAGTCTTGTTCTGGTCTGGGGCCTGCGTTCTCCTTTTGCTGCTCGCTTGTCCCATAGAGACTATGCGTCAGATCATACATTAGGAGGTTAACAGCAGAGCAGGTTGGGCGTGCTAAAACCCACAGTGACCTCGGAGTTTCGGTCATGCCCATACCCCTAGTCAGTCCACCTGCTGTTTCCAACAAATGCTTAAGCTCTTTTTCAATAACTAGATCGATTGACAAGCCAGCCCATTCGTGATCAGATCGTCTGACGACGTGCATTCCTTGTTGGAATGAACTATGAACAGTAGGATGGGTTTCTTCAAGCTTCACCATCTTCTGAAGGTATATTCGTCACGATTTGGCATAGTTTTTGTGACCACAGGCCGCAAGAAAAGGTAGCATTTCAGACACAGACTTTAGGTGTAAGTCCCAAAGCCCCATCCGCTCAGCTTTGATGAAAGAACGAAGTATCCCAACCATATTCATAAGCTGAAACCACAGCTTTGAAGTTCTGTGCTGAAACAGATCAAGTATCTTCTGGTCGACAGAAACCTTTGATCCGCTTGAGTGCAGGATTTTCTTCAACCTCCGTCATTGTTGCCTCTCCATTCATTAGCTTGCTGTATAGTGTTTTAAGGTCTGCAACTTCTTTGGTGCCTAACTTTGTTTCAGGTTCTGAACAGGGATCATCGTCAAATAACTCGGAGAGCAGCACGGCATGTAGAGCACTATCAACTAGCAAGAGACCTCGAACAGCTCGTGAAATAGCCTTTCCACTTAGGAGATGGGGAACAGTGTTTGGGGCATATGCAAGTTCCAGGACTTCGCGGAGACCGGATCCTTCCATTGTGTATCCTATGCATCCAATAAAGCTTATGGTTGTGTGAAACCCACCGAGATTCAGAACTACTGCTGAGAGCTCACTTCCTGGTTCAGAAGCCTCAACCATTTTCATAGCTTTCCACCACAATGGCTGATCGACGGTCACGACTGGGGCGAATCCATGGTGTTTAGCTTGGTCTGCGATGAACATCAAGGTAGAGTACACACAGGTGTCATCACTGGCAGACAGATCAATCATCGGGAGAAATATTACAGACGCTTTCCCCGGATGGTTTCCAACCATGACAGTCTGATGTTCTCCCATTCCATCCCGGCCTTGGAGTCTTCAGATACCACGACGAAAGCCAGAGAGTATCGAGACTAGCACTGGGATCTAGTGCAGTGAAGTCAGGAATACGAACGTATCTGATTTTTGAAAGAACACTGTCGTCACATCTGACATGAAGCACAAAGATTTTGTATGCGTCTCTTATGTGTGCCGCTGACGGACTTGTTCGGGGAATTTTCCTCGGCAAATATTTGGGCGCGGGGGTTATTGAGGCGATGATCCCCATGCCAAGGAAGGTGTTCCTGCCGTCAATGGTGCAAATGTCTTGGTCAACGTTGTCAGCGATGTGGTGGATGAATCCCTGAGACATCATTCCATCCAGGTCAGTTACTGCATGGACCGCTGAACTTCTTTCAAACATCGTTACTTCTGAGTATGAAGAACAAAGCCCAAGTGAGTTTAAATTGTCAATGAGGTATCGCGATGAAAAATGGTGGTGCATTTGGACACGAAGACCCAATTGCAATGGTGCGATCAGCACTCGCGGTCGAATTGCTTGGACAATGGCATGACCGATCGTAGCAATTTTCAGATCTAAGCTATTCCCAACAAAAAGTTCACGAAGCACAATTCTGAGACTGTCAGGTACAAATTCTAGAGCATCAGAAACTGACGACACCCTTTCCAAAAGGTCATAACTTTCTTTGTTCGTCGGAATATCTTTTACGTTGCTTTTCATCAGCTTGGCTGCAGCAATCAGAATTTGTTCTTTTTGCCCCTTCAAATCTCCAGATTTCGACTTGGCATAATACTGTTGCAGAATATCTGCCGCATTTTCTCTAAGAGTAACAGCATCTGGTTTGCCGTTTACAGTTGAAAAGACAATTCGAGATCCAAAGTGTTCGACGACCTTCTTCATGTAAACCTTACTGTAAGGTTCCAGATCTCCATACAGATTCTCGCGCATCTTTTCAACTAAGTCACTAATCGTTATTTGCTCCTCATCATTCACTTCTAAGTACACCATAGCCTTTAAAAATGCTTTTGTTTTGACAACATCTTCTGGCCTGCCAGATCTCCTTTTCTTACGCTCAGGCTCGTTGCCACTTGCATCGAATTTGCTCGGACGAGCACGCATTGTTCGAAAATTTGTACTGCAGATCTGATGGTAAACTGCATCAGCTGCATGGAGATCTGACACTGTGCATATTCTGCGAAACACTTCGACTGCCCATTCGTCACTTCTCATTTCACAGATTTCTTTTAGTTTTTCATCGAAGTCGACTGTTTGGACGGAAAAGATCTCACGGTTTTTCCTGTGTGTGGCCGGAAAGTCGATTACCGTCCCACAAAAAAGCAGCAGTCCTTAAACATGAATGTGGAAGTGTCAGATCTTAGAGCACACTTTTTGGACGAGATCTGTGCAAGCCACTCTTCTTTACGATTTTTGTTGTCCCTTTCGATGTAGAATCGGTGGTTGTAATTCCGTCTGCAAACGATGTGGGCTTTTTCTCCAGCATTTGCAACGAGGGTGGTTTTCCGCAAGCGACTGGTCCCATTGATAGCGGCAGCCCCAGTCTCTGTGAGTGGAGTATACTCAGCTTCTTCGTCAATCTCTTTGAGACATATCAAACAGCGCTCGTTTTCAGTCGTCATAGACCTAGAATAGAAATACAGACAGAGGTTTAAACCTATGTTTGCAAAGGGCCATCTCGTCGTCTGATCATCTTATTAATCTTTACTCAGAAGATGACGCTGTACAAAAAAAAAATAAGAAAATGTCTGTAACCTTTTATTGTAATAGAAATTGGCTTCAGTTTTATTAGTTGTTTCTTACTATCAGTAGTAGGCTGTTCTACATTGCAAGTAGGAAATTTACTCACCTACGCTGTACTCTCAAATTCACAAGATGCTATTCTGCCGGTCATACCGACCTTAGCGAAATACGCTACGAAATTTTCCGCTAGATGCCCGTATATGCTGTTAAACCTTAATGACGACTATTGGAGGTTCTTTGTGCGGGGTCACCACTTTTAAAGGCAAAAATGGCGCAAAGAGTTGCTATGCCACTTACTGGAGGGGGGACGGTCCCTCTTTGGCCCCAAATTAGTGGGATTTCCGCGGTTTCTCCAACGGTTCCTTTATACTAACGTGATCGGATGGTCTATGGCGTGAGATCTTTTCCGTTCTAATAAGGCCTTCATATTAGCCTTTCTTTTTATTTTCCTAATTTTTCTCTGGGCTTCACTCGCCCTTATCAGTGTTGAATTAATCTCATCTCTGTCCGACATAATTTAAAGATTCTGATAACTTCAAATTACATCTTCAGTCTAAATGAAAATTCTTTTATCCATTCAACTTCCGGTTCTCTCGCGGAAATTTGTTTTGATACGCAGCAATTTTAACCTTATATTTTGAATACTAATTAGTTGCATGATATATTGATTCGTAAATTTTATTACTTATTATTATCCGACTAAGCACAGCTCAGATAAAAATTTCTCTTTGCGATTTTTTTTTATATATAGCCTCTGTAACCACAATAGGCTATTTTTGTAGGCTAAATTCCTTGTCTCTTCGTAAGCGCAAAATTCTTTTATTATCAACTCCGTCAATAATTCCTGTTCTTGCTGCCACCAATGTTCGTAGTGCTAATTACCGCTGGCACCACTTATTGGGGTGTATGTGCGGGGTCACCACTTTTGAAGGCAAAAATGGCGCAAAAAAGAGTTGCTATGCCACTTACTGGAGGGGGGACGGTCCCTCTTTGGCCCCAAATTAGAGGGATTTCCGCGGTTACTCCAACGGTTCCTTTATACTAACGTGATCGGGTGGTCTCTGGCCACATTTAAAGCCAAAGTTTACCGATAAGATTTTCTAGTTAACCTTTTAGTCTTGGCCTAAGCTGAAAAGTAAAATATGTACATAGGAAAATTCTTACTATATACAGTTTCAAGTATAAAAAGAACTAAACTGAAAAAGAACAAATTCTCCCAGCCCGCTAACCGTAGCACGTGGTGGGGGTTACTAGGGGTGGTAAATGAATCTTTCCAGCCAATCCCAGGGCTCTTAATATACTGGCCAATCTCCCTAACTGCGCACTTTTTCCCTCGTGGTGAATTAAACATGTACGCAGTTAAGAGGACCCAAAATGGCGTCAAAAAATAATAGGAAAATTAACATTTATTACAAAAGGAAGGAAAATAATTAAGGGGCCCAAAGAAATGAATCTGCGAGGGACATTTATCTGACAAAAATGGGACCAAGGGTTCAACAACAACAATTTTAGAATGTACGGAAGTTTCCAAAAATATAGTATTCAGTCGATAGGGCGACGTTATTCCTGACTTCATTCGCCCCAAAGGACGAAAAAAGGGAAATATGGCCACGAAATACGAATTTCTTGTTTGGTGATGAATGTGAAACACTGACGGTGGGACATAACTTGAATTTGATGTGATATTCGAATTCAGCACACAAAACTAGTTCAGAAACATGTCTCCCATGAAGTAAATGCTAAGCTCTAGGATAACGGAAAATTTCCGCTAAAAACAACAAAAAAAAAACGGAAAACGCTAAAAAACACTTATTTTGCACCCCGCTGGGTTTCTCAACCCTTGATATGTTGTACAGTTTTTTTTTCTCTACAAGATGGTGTAAAAATCATTTCTGTTGCAATTTGTTTGCGGTCGAGTCCTATTTGACGCTAGATTGACTGTACTACAAGAGCAGACCCTAGTTTCTTGGTCTTAAGATTGACAGAAACAATCTTGGAAGGGGCAAAGCTGCTGGGTTGCAACAAAACATTCCGTTGAAGTCTAAAACGTTGTTTTAGCTGCTCAAAACTTTGTTAGAACCGTCGAAGAAGACTCTGCTGATGTCAATTCACATGGTTTAGTGTTACTTAAAGTTTCAGTTTGTAACCATTTGGATATATTTTTAAAGTGTATATCTTTTTTTACTTATTAAAGAATCGAAAAAAAAATCCAGGAGATCGGGGGTTATATACCTGAATGACTGAAAAACCCCCTCATATTTGGGTTGAATCATTTAATGATATTACAAACGAACAGAAATTAAGTAAATAAATAAGCCTGAAACAGCCATATGAAAGTAGAATACTGCACAAAGCACGAACCTAAATTATCCTGCATATGAGGGTGTGGTCGTCCCACTATGCTTCAAGAACCGAGAGTAACATCTAGATGAGCGACAAGAAACATTAGTTGTTCGGTCCAAGAGCTGGACTCCACTGGGGATGCTTAAACACTTCGATAAAATCAACCAAGATTTCTCAATTGTGGTCCGCCGTGTGGATTGGTGTCGTCATGATACAGAGCTTTTGGTCGCAACTGCTCTCGAAGCTTGTTTTGAATTAATTTTGTAAGCCTTGTCCACAAAGCCGTCACCCTTAGGGTTTAATTGGGATAGAGGGGGATTTTTAGTTTCAACGCATCCCATTCTCCATTTTCTTCTGCTTGGAAAGATTTTCTGCTCCAGCCCATACCAAAATAGATTGCCGTATAAAACATTAAGGAATGCAAAAAAGAAAAAGAAAAAAAAAAGGCAAAGATGGTACATTGATAAACGTTATTATTTTATTGTTAGAAACAACATTTTATTTGTTATTATTAGAAATAAAATTTTATTTGAAAACTACCCAATTTGGTTCTAAATTGAATCATTATTACATATTCTTAATGTAATTTTTTTGTAGCTTGCATCCTTCACTATCAGCAAGCCAGAAATTGAAGATAAAGCTGAAAGCAATCTAACCTTGACAAAAAGTAATTTTCGCCAGAAAAAAGTCAAAATTGATCCTGAATCATTATTGCCAGGAAACCAAAAGCTGTCAAAACTTAACAAGTTGAGGATGAAAAAGGACAAGAAAGAACGTTCTAGAAGAGGTAACTGAACTATCTACAAACTATTACTATATTTTAGCAGTTTTAGTCAAAACAACAGGTCATAAAACCTAATGAAGATAGAACCTTCCGTTGTTTCTAAAACGCCATCTATATATATTTGTGCTTTAATTGATGGAATATGGATAAGAAAAATTGGTTGACAAATGATTATTCCTTTTTAAAATAAATTCTCCTAACAGAGAATAAATAGCTTCTAGGACTGGGAATAAACTCGTGAATGGACTCAAGAAAATTATCACTAGAAGTAAAAGAAAAACAAAATAAGTGAAAAAAGAAATACATATAAATAAATAGTAAATTCAAATAAATCAATAAACAAAAATAATACCAAGAAGAATAAATAAGAAGAGCACGATCAATTCTAGATACTGAGGTATTTTATAATCTGTTATAGTTTTAAAAATCTAGGTTTTAGATAAATCATAGATATGTAAAATGAAATTTTTCTCTCAAATTACACCTTTTAAAAACCTGAGGAATAATTTATGTGATGGAATGTATCCATCTGTTTTAATTGCAGGGTGCTTATAACATACAAATCTACTGGCGATCTTGCTAGCTGGGGTTAATAATAATAATAATAGTGGAGTTAATAATAATAACTTGTCATAAGATAAGAAGCTTTATTGACCAAAGCAGCAAACGCCAGAACATGTACGTTATGCATGTATGAAAATCAAATACACTCAGTATGTATAAATCAATGCTATAGCAAGTTCTTATTGCCTTATGGATTGCAAAAGGTCTCAAATTCCTTAAACACTCCTCAGCTGTCCGAAAGTAACAGTCGCATGTGACACACTTAGGGATTTCTGGACTTCCTAAGATAACCATATTGTACAGAATCAGCTGAATACCTAGTTTAGGTGTGAGATCGGTGTTGTATAGTGTTGTATGTTTTGTATAGGTTAATTAATCGCTTCCCACATGACACTTTTGTTAAATTTTGGTCAAAATCGTGGAGCATGCCAAAAAAATAAAAGGACAAAGATTTACATACCACTTTGCACTTTGGCCTCTAGATCCATTAAAATGACACAATTTTCTCCTTTAACACTTTAAAAAGTTAAACTGCTATTCCTTACCTGCCTACAAAGTAAAAAAAAAAAAAATGGATTAAAAAAAATAACAATTAGTCTCCACTTTTTCCACAAAATGATTTTTTGAAGAAAAGTAAAAAGCTACATTAAACAAAAATGGAAAGAAATAAATACAAATAATTTTCCAAGCGCAAAACTACTACAAATCGCCATTAATAAATAAATGAAACTCAAAACGAACCGAAATTACAATGTATAACCGAGTCAAATTCAAAACGAACCGAAACTAAGATGAGTAAGAGGGATGGAGCAAACTCCATGCCTTTTGAAGAACGTAATTTGCAGTTTACGGAAAACAATCCAAAATTTGAGCTGAATATTTCTATTTCTCATAATATCGGAAAAAAATACCATCGTAACCAAGACTTCTGAAAAAAAAAAACAAAAACAACAAATAAATGCGGATTGACAGTTTAATATACATATACTGATATTTATTCCTCAAATTCTTAATGATTTTGGATTGATTAAAGGCAAAAAGTGAAAACATTTAAAATGTATTTAATTTTCAGTATTGTGCAAATTGTGTTCTGGTCTTTAGAAGGCATGGGGGGGGGGGGGGTGTCTGCCCTACTCATCTTAGTTTCTGCTCTTTTTTAGTTTGAGTCGGTTATTTATTGTAATTTCTGTTCGTTTTGGGTTTCATTTATTTATTGATGGTGATTTTTTGGTAATTTTACGCTTAGCTATTTGACTTTATTCTGCTTATTTTTGGTTTAATGTAGCTCTTTACTTTTCTTTGAAAAACTTATTTTGTGGAAAAAGCAATTGATTTTTGTTCGTTTTTTATTGACATAATCTTTTCCATTGGAAAAGAAAAGTATATTTAAACTTTTTCGGTTTTTTCTTTAAGAATCCATAGTTTGGCTTACTATTTACATATTAGAGAAAAGCTTTCGGCAATTTTTAATAAGACACGCCCTTTTGAAAATCTAGACACATATTATCGTTTGATTTAGTTTTACACCTCAAGTTTTCCTGAAAAATAAAACTTAATACCATCCCAGAACATTATATCTATGCTAGTTTGATAACCTGGATGCACTTACACTGTTTTGATTTAGTTCAATTGTAAAAAAAAACAAGTAGTAATAGTAGTAGCCCTGAAAGTTTCAACTTAATACCCTCAGTCATTCTTGAGATATTGCTGTGACGTCTTATTGGTAACTAGCATACACATAGTGCATTTTGATTTAGTTTTAAAAAGCAACATAAACTTTCTGTGAAAGCTTTTACTTTGTCCCCTATTCGAGTATATAGGATGTACCCTATACCCTTAATATCCCATACCCTAGCAGAAGTAACAGTAGGAGCAATAGGAGTAGTATTAGTGATCGGAGTAGTAGTATTAGTAGTAAGGAGTAATGGTATTCATATTGTGCGTTTTTGGTCTTGTACAACATCTTCTCCTCATGCCTTGGTGGTTGTAACTCAATACTTTAAGCCATTTCCGAAAAAATTATGGTATGTTCTGTTGATAGCCTGCATACACTTAATGTGTTTTGATTTAGCCCGATACCGTCCTCAACACTCCTTGAAAGCTTCACATTAATACGATTAGCCTTAGTAATATTAACTAACAGCAGTTTTATTAGCTCAACATACCCTTCAGAAGGTTCTGAAAGTTTCAACCTAATGCTCTAAGCCATTCTTGATTTGCTGTTGATACGGCCATTTGACATCCTGCATACATACAGTGTGATTCAATTTAGTTTAACGTACCCCCAATTTTTTATGAAAATATCTCCTTAATGCCCTTGGCCTTAATAGTAGTATTAGTAGTACTAGTATAATTAGTAGGGTTAGTATAGATAAAGTACCTTTTGGTTGGTTCAACATCCCCATTAACATGCCCTGAAAGTTTCAACTTAATACTCTAAGCTGTTCCTTAGATATAGTGGTTATGGATTATTATTAACTTGTATCTACAAAGCATGTTTCAATTTAGTTCACTATCCTCTTTAACATTACCTAAAAGCTTCACCGTAACACCCTTAGCATCAGTAGTACTAGTAGTAGTCATCGAAGTAGTTGTTCTAGCAGAAGTATTATTAGCAGCAGTTGTAGTAGTAACTGTAGTAGCAGTAGTAGTGGTAGTATTTGTAGTAGTATGCATATTTTGCATTTTCACTATCCTCCTTGACTTGTTCGGAAAGTTTCAACTTAATACCCTAGTCCAATCTTGGGATACTGGTGATACGCCCTTTTGACAACCTGCTTGTACAGAGTATTTTTTATTTAAAAATCCTACCAAACATTCCCTGAAAGTTTCACCTTAATACCCGTAACCTCAGTAGAAGTAATGGTCGTAGCAGTCGTAATAGTAGCAATAGTGGTAACACGCACATAGTACCTTTTGGTTAGTTGAACATGCCCTTAGTCAATTGATCATCCCCCTCATCATTCCCTTAAGGTTCTAGTTTAATACCCTCAGTCCTTCCTTAGTTTCTCGCTTTTGACAACCTGTATGCACTTGTCATGTTTTGATTTAGTTCAACACTCCCCTCAACATTCTTTGAAAGCTTAGTATTAGTGACAGCAGTAGTAGTATTAGTATTAAGCAGTAATGGTATTCACATTGCACCTTTTTGTTCTAGTAAAACATCCTCTTGCCCTGGTGGTTGCAACTTTATACTGCAAACCGTTTCTGAGATGAACAAAATGTGTTTTGATTTGGCCCAACTTCCCCTCAACAGTCTCTGAAAGCTTCACATTAATACCATAAGCCTTAGTGATATTAGTACTAACAGTAGTTGTAGTACTGCTACTACTAGTAGTATGCACAAAGTGCATTTTTATTAGCTCAACATACCGTTCAGGATTCTTTGAAAGTTTCAAACCAATTCTCTTAGCCGTTCTTGATATACTGTTGATATGGCCATTTGACAGCTTACAGCTCCAACTTAATACCCTCAGTCATTCTTGAGGTTCCCCCTTTTGACAATCTGTATGCACATAACATGTTTTGATTTACTTCAACACTCCCCTCGACAAAGCTTTATTTCAATGCACTTGGTCTTTTTGAACATCAATATGTCCTTTTGAAAACTTGCATACATGTAGTCTTTTCTTCGTTTAATTGAAACTCCCCCTAAATGTTTCCTAAAATTACACCTTAGTACCCTTAGCCTCATTAGTTACAACAATTGTACCAGTGGTATTAGTAGTATACACATGGGGCCTTTTGGTTAGTTTGGAATCCGCCACAACATATCCTGAAAGTTCCAACTTGTTAATGTAAGCCGTTCCTGATATATAGCTGTTACACCCTTTTGACTATCTATATGATCGTAGTTTGTTTTGATTTGGTTTAAGCATCCACTTAAATATTCCTTGAAAGATTCACCTTAATACCTTTAGCTTCAGTAGTAGCAATAGCTGTAGTAGTAGCATTAGCTGGAGCATGCACATAGCGCCTTTGGTTTTTTCAACATTCCCCTGAACACACGCTGATAGTTTCAACTTAATACCATAAGCTGTTCAGGAGGCATTACTGATACGTCCTCTTGACAACCTGTATGTGGTGTTTTGATTTAGTTTAACATTGTTTCAACATTCCCAAAAATGTTCGCATTTTTACCCTTAGCTTTAGTTACAGTAGTAGCAGTACCAGTACTAATAGTAGTAGCCCTTGTCCCGAGGGCTGTGGAGAAGTTGACTTTTCCAGAGAAAAAGTTATTGGACTTTTCAACTATACTGAACAAAAGGGCTATCTCAAGGTTTTGATTGGATGTGTCTGGTGAATAGATGGCCATGGGAGGTGGGCTGATTGCCCTACAGTCACTTTTGACTCTTTAAAAGGGCACTAGAATTTTCAATTTTGAATCGAATGGGCTCCTTCCGATGTTTCTACGGCAACTTCTTCTATACGAAGTGCCTTTTTAAAAAAATTACATTGTGACCACATCGCTTAGACTACGCTATTGTGCTGCCCATGACTCCTCTCTAAATGTCTCTAACCAGGTTTCTCTTAGTAACGAATTCCAGAATTATAGATTCCAAAAGGCTTTTCAGCTTTCGAAAAAGACAGTACTGAACACTACCCGGTCTCTTCTCAGAATGTCAGAATCAATTCATATTACCCCTCGATAATTGTATCATTACGCGAAAGCACGTCTTACTCTTCTTTGAGTGGGCGAATAAAATGCAATTTTACGATATAAAAGAAAATGTAATGAAGTTATGCTTTGTCTTTATAATACTGAAAGTCTTCATCTTCTAGTTATTTTAAAAACCCTACAATAAAACACAAATCATTGCAAGATATACGAAACTAGAGTAATTACTACCAAAATAATTTAAAAAGGCTGAATTTCTATGGGGCAAAGAATTCACCGGTTGTGAAGAAAATTCTTGAAGAATTACTATATATGTTTAATACAATAAAACACAAATCATTGCATTTGTTGGATCCAACGGAGGAAAAGTCAAATAATTGGATTGTAAATTATGGGTGGTGGCAATTATATGTGCACATATATCGGTGTGCCCATACCAAAGGCTCTATTTGACACATTATTCTGAAAATAGGCCGCCGTGATCTTACGGTCCTCTAGTGGTTCTTTGCTCATAGGGCCTGTTTTTAAATGTATATGTTCGACTAGCAAATTATTGATGAGTGGTAATAAAAAAGGCAAGAATATTAATTATTCATTTAGTACATCTGACAAAATTTCCTTCTTATTTATTTTGACATAGCTTAGGATTGGAGAGAGCTGTCTTGGATTGGATATTGGAGAGAGCTTTAGGGCTCCTGGGATGCCTTTCTTTTCTTTTCTTTTAACGACAAACATTACGATGTAGTCAGTAAAGGTGTATCACTATCATAAAGACTATCGGAAAGAAAGTTGAAATACCTCTTGAAGAAGTTTTAAAAGACAACTTTCTCGGATCATCTATATGCCGGCATTTTATTTTACGCTCCATAAGGTTGTCGGATGAACTCATCCTACGCTTAACTCAGTCTGATAATTTTTCCGATGATGGTTATCAAGTATGATAGGGGTTACTAATGACATATTTTTGTTGCCTCAACTCTAGCAGGGATCACCTTGGTAATTTATCCAAAAGGAGAATAGTACACGTGCTTGGTAATACAGATGGTACAGTTTTAAAGGTGCAGGTGGTAGTATCGTCTTAAACTTTACCATCACGGTCAGAGCCGTATAGCCTACAGGATTTTTTTTCGAAGGAGGGGGGGGGGGAGTAAAAACTTTAAAAAACGCATCGCAAATTTGTTTATATTTATTTTTGTTATGTTTTTACAGGTCGGACAATTTTTTTTTGCAGGGGAGGGGTCAAACCCCTAACCCCCGCTGGATACGGCCTTGATCATGGTACAATTGTAAAGGATCACCGTCTAAATCTAAATCCTTTTTGGATTGATTTTGAAAGTGCTAGAGTGAACCTAAAGTGATCCCTGGTGCAACAACAAAGAATGGGGGACAATGCTAAGTTACGTGCCTGACACAAGAGGAACACAAAGGTATGGTGGGAGTTACCTAGCAGAAGTTGTTCTACCTTTACTGGGATGGCCGTACCGGGAGAGGTTCGGAAAGATTAAGGGTGACATTGTATTTATATTTGTACAATTGAAAAATTCATGATGTGCTTTAGTTTGGCTTTTCTAATATTCGTTTGTTTTGCAGGGCGATTAAGTGATCAATTGGCAAACGATATGGGAAGCACACTTTGAACGCCATAAGATGAAATATCGAAGACATGTTTCAACATTTAAATGCTGTTTGTTTCTTCTTTAGTAATATATTTGCTCTCAGATTGTTATCCTTATTTGCTTGGGTTTTTTTTTCGCAGTATTCTCCTATATTGTGTAAGATTTTGACTCGTTTCTATTCTTGCTATTGCTCTCAGTAACTTGGATCTAGTTGGAATTCTAGTTTGAGGGGCAGGTTAAGATGTGAAATAGATAAACCCTTTAATTTAAATAGCGGTAAAGTAGGGTTTTTTTGGCTTTTAAATTATTTGTTAGCATTCAATGTCCAAAAATTTTCGGTCATTTTGGTATTAACTTGTCTTTTTAAGGAATTTTCTTTAGAACGTACAAAGTTAAGCTAAAAAAAAAAAATGTCAAAAGTAGGCTGGATGGATCTGGGTCTTCCTTTCTATTTCATCCCTATTTTATTTGTAAAGTTTTCTTAATCCTCTTTTCTTCTTCTAATCTGACGCAACGAAGATGAACCAAACCGAGGAAAGGGATGAACGCAACAGTAGGTCCATCTTTGATACTCATTTGTTAAAATACTTGAATTTTCTGTCAAAACACCAGAATGTTCCTTTTTTGCAGCCAGCGTCTTAATTACAGGGATGCCACCCGGTGAGGGAAAAATTCACTAGATTTTAGTGATTTTTAGGTTGATTTAGTGATTTTCTTAAATAATCCAGTGATTTATGTGCTGATTCAGTGGTATTTTGTTTAGGCAATAAAAAAATCACTAGAAATAGTGATAAATCCCTAAGGGTGGCAACTCTACTTAGTTATCCGGTATGAATGCTAAAACTCGCCTGGACATCGAAACGTGTTTAGACTTCTGGTTCAAGATTCAGTTTTATTCATTTAATCACGATTCAGATGTATATATTAAACATACAAACAAATTAAAGCAAAACAAGATAATGGGTAAATTTACACATAGGGGTTTTTCGTCCCAAAATGAAGTTTGTAGGGTTGTCTGCTAAATGTTCTAGAAAATGTTAAATCTACTTTTTCCTACATTCCTCATTCCTAATTCTTTTTATTTCAGTATAAATCCCGGTTTGTTGCACCTACCAAAAATACCATATTAAGTTTTTGATCTTTTTAGTGTTCATGGAAGAAAAAATTGAAGACTAAGTTTTAATTAGGCAGTTAAGTTCTTTTCAATACGGGCAGTTTTTTCAGTAAACACAAAAATTCGACTATCCTAATCAGGATTTTCAGATTTTTCGTTTTCCAGAATAAATTTTCCTAAAATACATTAGATTAATTAATTGTAGCATTACAGCCATAATAATTTAACAGAACATTAAAGCTAAACGTTTCCATATTCACACCCAATTCCAAGGCTCATCAACCCTCAGGTGATTTTTGAACGTTAGGACGTAAACGGTAAACTGCCCCCAACTGTTCTGAAGCGACGTGTCTTCAAGAAAGTAGTTTTCTTTTCAAGCTCTGCACAACCTACAGCGGATCATTTGCTTATGATGATGCACTTTACAATTCTATTTTTTCACGGGTTTTATTGACATATTGAACCTAGAATAGTTTTTTTTTCCACATTCTTTCTTTTACCATGCTTAGAATTCTTGAAACTAGATTAGAGGTTATGTGAAACTTCTACATATTATACAGTAGAGAACATAACCTCATTGAAGCTTACTCTCTTTCTTGAAACCTTATGTGGGAACGTAGAAAATTCGTGAGTAGAACTAGCAAAGAAGTTTAACTGTAGGGAATCAAATATGTAGGCCTACTGAAATATTAAAAAGAATGATTGATTTCCAGAACGCCCATCAAATATTATTTTCAGGCTATTGTTTACAACATAGCTGATTGTAGAGGGTCGCTTAGGAACCATTATTCTATACAAGTTAATGCATCGTCTAATATCTATTTCTTATTTCTTATTTTTTTAGCTAAATTAGGGGACACGCTCCTTACCACAGTTTATATAATTATCCAGTAAGTTTACCACAAATGATTTCTGGCTCTTCATTCTCGGTGCGAACAAAGTGCTCCTCCCACTTATGTGTGCACTTATTGGTGAGCCGGCCAAGTGGTTTTGTCAGTACTTGTTCCGTAGGTGATTATTCCTTGTCTACCCGTGAAAAGATCTAATGCCGCTTATGTTTATACGTTCTCTGGAGCACTCGCACCTCGGTCCGGGTGTTTATAATGGGTGAGATAGGGAAAGATCATACTGCTAATTATATAAACTGTGCTCCTTACGCAGTTATGTGCGCGAAAGAAAGTCATATTAACAACTAATTTAGCCACAGTGCCCATTTTTCTTCTTCGTATTTTGTGGAGTAGAAATGTTTTCTGTTTCAATAGTGTGAATTATGATTTATTTCACTCCCATCATTATTACAGTTAACTAAGCGTGAAACATATTACATTTAGGTAAACACAGTATAAAGATTGCGAAATACAGATTAATTCAGCGGGAAATCTCATAAATTGGATTTAAACTTGTTCTGGGCTACCACGAGCGAACGTCTAAAGAAGGATAACGTGACGACGGATATCGACATACAACTGGAATAGAAAAAAAAAGAAGATAATAAACTAGAAAATTTATATTAATGGGTCCTCGTAGTTCCGACTCTCGAGAGGAGGGGAGGGATCCTGACTCAAAATCAGGAAAACTATGTGGTCAGGACTTTTGACTATCTATCTTGGCTTTTTTCTATCTACAATTAGCCATGTCTTGATGCAACCTACTGCAAAATACTTGATGACTTCAATTCAAAATCAACGGACGTTATCAAGCATTTTGCAGTAGTTTGCATCAAGACATGGCTAATTGTAGATAAAAAGAGAAAAGCCAAGATAGATAGTCCAAGTAATTGAGAGGCAAATGTTTAAATGGCTGTGGCACGGCTAAACGGCGGGAGTAAGTATGACTCTCTTATTGGACACATACTTGTTTGTTAGTTTTTAGAAAGGCACGCCTGCTTTTCTCTCAGGCATGTTGACCAAGAATTTAAAATTGACATAGGGCCGTTAGATTGCCTGGAATGAGAGGCAAACAAGGCATTTTGTAAGGAGGAGGCGGACTGAAGGGCTGAAATGCTTATGAAAATTCTTTTTTCAAGAGTAAACAATTGTGAAGACTAAAAACCCCAAAGAGCTAAAAGAAAGCAATGACTTGCGACGGAAGATGAGGATAAAAAAGCTTTTCGCTATCTCTTGAAAGGTGTTTGCAATAAGATAGAAAATACGCTGTACATTGCAAAATTATATGGGTGCTTGTTCAATATTTTTCAGAGCAAAAAAGACTGTTCCAAAAAATTTTACCTTAAAACGAATTGAATTTACAAGAAGCTTTGGGAAGACGCCCCCTTGGGTAAATCTTTCGAGACTGCTGTGTTTAGTTTTTTACCGTGTTCTCTGCTACACCCTAAACTTCTTCTAATAGCCATGATAAACCTCGTTTCTAACGGGCATTTTTTGTTAGTATTTTCAGCCGATTGAAGAGAAGATATTACTAACTTATTTTCAACTACTGTTTGCTAGATTCATTGTGCTAGATTCATTGCACCTACATGTTGTTATTAATTAGGGAAACAAAATTACATAGAGGCTCTCGAAAGTAACATTTCAAATATACCTCGAAGGTACACTTAGATAGTATCCTCTAACGGCACGCGCAGTCGGAGGAAACAATAAATGTACTAATTAACGCTATCTGACTTATTACATTGTAGATTGTGAATCAAGTACCTTAGATCACTGCACTCGAATTAAATATTATTCTCTTTCCGCAAGTCTTAGGTCAACTTTTTCGCTCAAAAGCAATTTGTAGTTTGGCATATTTTCTCTAAGTATTTTACATGTAGGCAATGGCAGAAAATTGTTAGCGAACTTTCTTGGCTTATTAGAATTATATTTCCTTATTGTTCCGAAACGTAATTTATTTGTGAGCAATATTGAAAGTCATGTGTGCACCAAATTATACACGGAAAACTGAAGATAATACAACAAATAATCCCTTTATTTTTTAATCACAAAAAACAGCATTGTAAATCATGGAAACTAACTTCACAATGGTTGTGTTAATGTCCAATTTTTTTTAATTTAAATATTCTAGTCGTAATAAAGTCTTTTTACTAAATAAAGAAATTTAAGTGCATTTTTAAAAAGTTGAAAATATTAAATAACAATGTCGGGCACACAGGTGACGTGAGGTGACGTGATGTAAAAAAAAAAAAGAAAAAAAAGAAACAAAATATCAAACTTCCTGAAGATGGGGAAAAACTTATTCATTCTTATTACTATATATATATATATATATATATATATATATATATATATATATATATATATATATATATATATATATATATTTATTTATATATATATATATATATATATATATATATATATATATATATATATATATATATATATATATATATATATATATATATATATATATATATATATATATATATATATATATATATATATATATATATATATATATATATATATATATATATATATATATATATATATATATATATATATATATATCGGTACTTGTGTGATAAGCCCCCTACCTTTCAAGTAGTTCCAAAAAAAGGGCTTGATGGTTGTAACAGTTGCGACAAAAGTTTGGAAGAAAATAGTTTCGCACTGCTATACGACTCATGCGGAGCTTTGCATAGTATACGTCGACCTGACCAAGCCAGAGTACATGCTTTTTACAAAGATGTCCCGCCAGCTCAGGTATGTATGCCACTGCCCTGTGTGCAAACACAAAAGTATTCAAAGTCACGGGCTTACCGCTTGTGAAATGAAGAACATAATCAAATCTGAAATACAAGGTTCGTTCAGAATTCTTGAGAATTTTAATGAGCTGCTTACCCTAATACGTGAAAAAGTCGAGCAAATGGAAGCTAAACTTAAAGCAAAATATTGTATGTCGGAGGTTCCGGGGCATACTGTAGCCGTTCTAGAACAAAAATTTGGTGCTTTGGAAAAGGTGCTCTCTAAAAAACTTGCGACGGAGCTACTGGTTCAGGGAACCAGGGTGGATCGGTTCCGAATTGTAGTGAATTTCTGTTGGACCTGGTCGCAACGCAGAAAACTTTTATTGCTTTTGGTTTGCCGTAGAACCGAACTCAAAAAGCAGGAAGCAGCAGAACGAATCTGACTTGAAGCAGATTAATGAAGATTTTCTCAAAGGTTGTAGGTCAAAATGTAGTTTTACAGTTCGTTTAGGTAAGCATCAAGTGGGAAAATGCTGGCCTGTGAAACTCATATTTAAGACAACTATTGAGAGAGACATTGCTTGTCTGTTTTTAACCACAAATATCCCTGCACCAATGGCAAGATTTCCTGAGCGTAGATTTGTGCTTGACCGTTTAAAAATTGAGATGGCTGAAAAGAAAAAATTTGAAATGCTGAAAGAAGAACTGAATGCGAAAGTTAGTGCTGGAAAATCAGATGTGGTAGATTTGGTCCTGTGCTAGTTCGCGTTGACTCTTTTCGTTACTTTCAGGGAAATCAGGGACAAGCGGGCCCCTCAGGTTGAAATGAAAGAATAATCTTTCCGTGCTGTGTACGAATGCCGATGTACTTTCAAATAAAGTTGATGAACTGTATTCTTTGGTAAATTTACAGAAACCTGATATAGTTATCGTGACTGAGTGCTTCCAAAGTACTGCCTCGATCCCGAAGCACATTTCTGTCAACTGAGTGGTTATTATTTCGTGCACAACAAGAATTCGAAAAGAGGAGTTTGTATTTATGTTTGTCGTCGTCAGAATTGAAATATGCTGAACTTCATATTTCGTTTACTAGTGAATTAAGTGAAGTAATTAGTGTGGAAGTTGAGTTGCCGGGGATATCCCAAAATGTTAGGATTGTGGGCATATATCGAAGCCCATCTAGAAATGAAGTTGATATTTCGTTTACTAGTGAATTAAGTGAAGTAATTAGTGTGGAAGTTGAGTTGCCGGGGGTATCCCAAAATGTTAGGATTGTGGGCATATATCGAAGCCCATCTAGAAATGAATTTAGTATGTAAGATGACGACCGCCTGCCGAGTTATCTGTAGTACCTTTTGTCTGTTTCCTCAAAAATTCTTGCTCTTGGTAACTTCAATCCGCCCTATATTGACTGGCCATCCCAAGCTACTTCAGGGACGGGCCAGAGTTTTGCGTTTAAACGTGTGCAAACCTTACAGGATAGTTTTCTGTACAAGTATGTTGCTGATCCACTCGACTGGATCAGCACCCAGTGATTCCACTCCCCATGTACTAGACTTTGTGATCACGAAATCTCCACATGACATAGTAGTTCATAAGATGCTGCCACCTCTAGGCAAAAGCGACCGAATTTGTAATTGATGCTATTAGTGATAAAAATAAGCAATGGAGATGGTATATGTTGGAAAAAAAAAACGAAGACTCGTGGCGTGCGTATAAAAGGGCTCAGAGTCGTGCCACTCGATCTCTACGCGTAAATCGGAAATCAATCGAATCGTCAATCATTACTAGCATTCGAGGGTGTCTAAAGAAGTTTTGTAAGTATGCTATTTGAAACAAGGCTGATTCCTCGACTGATTCGTGTATTTTTGGTGACCCAGCTACTAGTGAATTAATAAGCGATGATCAGAAAAAGGCTGTTGTGTTTAATCAAGTGTTTTTGTCAGTTTTTGTAAATCCGAATGACGTTCAAGCACGCAGTGCACCCCATTTTACCAAATTTGTTTCAGCAGATAAGTGCCTTTCGATGACTCTGATATTTCTTCAGAGCAGGTTTTAAAAATTCTCCATGACCTTTCCGTTAATAAAGCTCCAGATATAGATGGTATTTCTAACGCTTTTCTTCGGAAGACAGCCCAGTTTTTAGCTGAACCTCTTGCGTTTTCGTTTAACCGTTGTCTATTGAGTGGTAAATGCCCCTTAACGTGGAAAAAAGCGGTCGTAAAGCCACTCCATAAAGGGGGCTCAAGTCCCAATTTGCAAATTATCGTCTAATGTCAAACACCTAAAAATTTTCGAGAGTTCTTGAAAAGACTATTGTATATTGGATACATGATTATTTCGAGCGAAATAAATTATGGCATCTGTCACAACATGGTTTCAGAAAAAACAGGTCATGCAAGACGCAGTTGCTACAAGTTATAAAAGATTTCCAACATATGGTTGATTTCCGTTTGAAGTTTGATTGCTTGTATATTGACTTCAGTAAAGCGTTTGACAAAGTTATAGTTAGTTTGTTGTTTGGAAAATGTGAAAAGTATGAGCTAGGCAGTAGAACTTTAGAGTGGATTAAAGATTACTTATCAGGCCGTTTCCAGCAAATTATAGTCGGTAGTGCACTTTCAAGTGAGAGCCCAATTTTGAGTGGTACAAGGCAGTTGTTTGGGCCCAGTGTTATTTTGTTTGTTTGTCAGTGATTTGCCTGAAGTAATTCGTCACTCCACTGTCAAACTGCTTGCGGACGATGTAAAACTGCATGAAAGTGTCACCTCCCCGTTAGACGCCATCCTTATTCAAGAGGACTTGAATGCCCTAAATTATTGGTGTAAATCGAACTCCTTGTTCGTAAACCATCAAAAATGTTTCGTACTTCATTACTTTTCGAAAAGCTCGACTTATCGTTATTTTCTTGGTGATCCACCTGTTTCATCTGCAGATTCAGTAAGGGATTTAGGTATTCACTTTGACAACCAGTTGAAGCTTCCCAAGCATGTGTCAATAATTTAGCGAAATGCAAATTATAGTCTGCTTCGAATTAAGAAAAGTTTCAGGAAATTTAACCTTCCAACTTTTATGACATTATAAGAGACAATAGTACGCCCGGTGGTATAATATTGTTCCTCTGTGTGGTATCCGATATGGAAACGTGACTCGCAGCAAAATGAAAAGGTTCAACATCGAGCATCAAAGTTTTTGCCATATTTGAGTCATTTACCGTATCAGCGCCTACTGAAATGTTTGTGACTTCCTTCCCTGCAGTTTTGACGGAACAGGATTGACCTGATCAATATGTTCTGTATTATGAAGGGTGTTGATGATGTGAACTGGGTTGATTTCTTCAAGCTTAGTCATTATTCAGCCACTCTACAAAACTTGTATAAAGTAGATCAGCCGCGAGTGCACAAGAAAATTGGTCAATGTAGCTTTATTAACCGAACGACAAAATTTGGAATATTTTACCTGATACCGTAGTTTCTGCTCAAACAGTGCAATCATTTAAGAGTGCTCTTGTTGAACCTGAGTTCTATGAAAAACAGTTTCTGTAATATAGTTAGTTGTATAGTTGTTTTACTGAAGAATATTTTTTGTTTTGTATTTCGCAGTATTGCATTTGAGTTGTCGTTTCCTGTATTTGTACTAGGAGAAGCCTATGGCTTTCTCCTGTGTTGAATAAAATAAATAAATTGACGCATTATAGAACCGTTTTTTTCGTTAGTTTCTTTCAGCTTAGCATGAGATAAGACAAAGAGAAGTGACAGAATAGATGGAAAATATATAATTTGGAATATATATTTGCACATTAGGGGGGGGGGTAAAGTATTTTGATAGTGTGAAGTTGGAAAACAATTCTTACTACTTAATATGCATAATAATTTTACCTTCTGTACTTTTCTTTGAAAAACTTATTTTGGAAATAGTTTTTTAAATTAATTAGCACAATAGACCCATCAATATGTAATAATGCAGTCCTAAGGAAAAAAAAATGAACAATTGCATTAGAGGATCTAATATTTGTAAAATGTATCTAGTTGCTTCAGGTGGAATCAATCCGTGCCCTGACAGAGATGACCCTTCCATTGACCATACTAGTACCATCGGATTTATCAACATTTGACACGAACACTGATTTCAGAAAGGTGTTCCCGGATGACACGTCTAATCTAATGCAGGATGCAGGGTTACCCCATGACGAACCAATTTCGTAATGTCCAAGCGCATAAAGTTCAACAAAATTTGCACTTCAGTGAAAGATATAAATGTTTTTACTTTTATAACTTTAATAAATCAAATAATATTAACATTTTGATTACTAAATTTCAGTATATGTATATTAAACTGAAAATGCACATTCATTTGTATTTTTTCCGTAAAGTAAAAATTTTGTTCTGGCCTTGGGAAGGCATAGGGGTTTTGCGCCCAACTTAAGTTAATTTCTGCTCATTTTGAGTTTGACTCGGTTAATTATTGTAATTTCTGTTCGTTTTGGGTTTCATTTTGGGGTTTTGGGTTTTATTTATCGATGCTGATTTGTGGTAGTTTCACTCTTGGTAGATTATTTGATTTTATTTTTGCTCATTTTTTGTTAAATGGAGTTCTTTACTTTTCTTTGCAAAACCTATTTTGTGGAAAAAGTTTTTTTTAATTAATTTCTGTTCGTTTTATATTGGCATAGTCTTTTCAGGGAAAAAGAAAATATCACTTTAAAGCTTTTCGTTTTTTGAGACTTTATAGCTTGACCTACTATTTGTATTCCGGAGAAACATTTTCAGGAATTTTTAACTACACACATTCTTTTAAAAATCTGGACACAAAGAGTAGTGTTTAATTAAATTTCATACCTCCCCTTGTTGACCTGAAATTGAAAACTTGATACCATTTGCAAAGAAATCTGTTTCCTTTTTTTGATAGCTTGGATAAACTTAAGTAATTTTGATTTGGTTAACTTTAAAGAGCAGAAGTAGCCCCGAAAGGTTGAACATAATACCCTCAGTCGTTCCTGGGCTTGGAATACTGCTGAGATGCCTTATTGGGAATTAGCATTATCACAGTGCATTTTCATTTAATCTTAAGGCAACATTTAGTTTTTAAACATAATGGGCAAATGGGAGGGTGGGCTTGGGAGGGTGGGCGTGGGAGTGGAAGGGGGATTAGTTGACCCCCAATTATTTTCGACTATTAAAAAGGGCATCAACCCTTTCTATTTTCAATTGAATAAGCCCTTTTCAAAGTTCCCACGACAGCTCCTTTGATACGAAGTGCCCTGGTCTAAACAACAACAACAACAAAAAATAATACATTATAGCAATATCGATCTTTAGTATAAAAATGTCAAGCCTTCCAATCACTTTCGACTATTAAAAAGGGCACTAGACCTTTCAATTTTAAATTAAATGATCCCCTCTTGAAACCAAAACACTTTCTATAAATACCTTATATGCCCCCGGTACATAAATTAAAACCCTTACCCTAAGGTCTGTTAGGGTACTTGTAATCCTCTAAGACCGAATTTAAAGAATTTTCTACTACGTTGAACAACATCGCTATCTGAAAATTTTGATTGGATATGATTTGGGAAATGGTGGGCGTGAGAGGGGCGTTAGGCACTCTCCAGTCACTTTTAACTATTAAAAACGGCCCTAGCCCTTTCAATTTCCAATCAAATGAGCCCTTTGAAAAAAACTTTTTTTTAAAAGTTTTTTTTTTAGAAATGAAGTATTTAAGGATGAAAAACCCCCAGAACCCCAAGGGCAAAGGTTGTAAGTTCTGCCCTGGGGGCATATAAGGTTCTTATAGATAGAGTTGTCGTAAAATTTCAAAAGGGGCTCATTCAATTCGAAATTGAGATGGCTAGCGCCCTTTGTAATAGTCGAAAGTGAATGGAGGGTAACTAACCCCCTCTTACGCCCACCAATCCTCCAAACACATCCAATCAAAGCTTTCAGATAGCCATTTCGTTCAACGTAGTAGAAAGTTCTTGAAATCAGGTCTTTGAGAATGACACACCCCCCCCCAGCACTCAGGGCAAGGGTTGTAAGTTATGCCCTGGGGGCATATATGATTTTTATTGAGAGTTTTGCCAACAAACGATGTGCCAACATCGTTCTTATATTTTCTCAGGGCATAACTTAAAACCCTTGCCCTGAGGGTTGTGGGGGAGTGTCCTCCTCTTTACTTAGTCCCCGTTTCTTGTCTCGTTTTCGAGTGTCCCCGTTCTTTACTTAGGCAGCGCGATCGCGCTGCCTATGATTTATGCAACAACTTTCTATTTAAACCTTATGTGCCCCAGGGCATAATTTTCAACCCTTGCAGTGAGAGCTTTGAGGTGGTTATCATCCTAAAAGACCTGTTTTCCAAAACATTCAATTACGTTGAACAAAATGAATATCTCAAAATGTTTATTGGATGGGTTTTAGGAAATGGTAGGCGTGGGAGGGGCGTCGTTCGCTATCCAATCACTTCCAACTATTAAAAAAGTCACTAGCCCTTTCAATTTCTAATTGAATGAGCCCTTTTGAAGTTTCTACGACAACACTTTCAATGAAAACTTTATATGCCCCCAGGACATACCTTACAACCCTTGAACTGAAGGCACTGAGGGGGTTTTCATCCTAAAAGACCTAATTTCCAGAACTTTCAGCTACGTTGAACAAAATAGATATATCAAAATTTTGATTGGATGTGTTTGGGAAAATGGTGGGCTTGAGAGGGGCGTTAGTCGCTATCCAATCACTTTCAACTATAAAAAAAGGCACTAGCCCTTTCAATTTCCAATTGAATGAGCCCTTTGAAGTTTCTAACGCATTTAACTCGATAACGCTTCCAATAAAAAATTTATATGTCCCCAGGGCATAACTTACAACCCTTGCCCTGAGGGCTGTGGGGGGAGGGGTTGTCATCCTTAAACATTTAATTTCCAAAATTTTCAACTAAGTTGAATAAAATAGCTATCTAAAAATTTTGACTGGAAGTGTTTGGGGAAGAGGTGGGCGTGAGAGGGGGGTTAGTTACCCTCAAATAACTTTCGACTATTAAAAAGGGTACTAGCCCTTTGAATTTCCAATCGAATTAGCCCTTTTTCAAGCTTCTAAGACAAAGATTTCAATAAAAACCTTATATGCCCCCAGGGGATAACTTGTAACCCTTACCCTGAAGACTGTGGGGGGAGTGTCTTGATCAAAGGTATAATTTCCTGAACTTTTAACTGCATGGAACAAAATGGCTATCTCAAAATCTTTATTGGATGTATTTGGAGAAATGGTGGGGGTGGAAGGGGTGTTAGTTACTTTCCAATCACTTTCAACTATTAAAAAAGGCACTAGCCCTTTCAATTTCCAATTGAATGATCCCTTTGAAGTTTCTAACGCTTTTAAGTCGATAACGCTTTCAATAAAAAATTTACATACCCCCAGGGCATAACTTACAACCCTTGCCCTGAGGGCTGTGGGGGGAGGGGTTGTCATCCTTAAAGATTTAATTTCCAAAATTTTCAACTACGTTGAATAAAATAGCTATCTGAAAATTAAGACTGGAAGTGTTTGGGGAAGAGGTGGGCGTGAGAGGGGGGTTAGTTACCCTCAAATCACTTTCGACTATTAGAAAGGGTACTAGCCCTTTGAATTTCCAATCGAATGAGCCGTTTTTCAAGTTTCTAAGACAAAGATTTCAATAAAAACCTTATATGCCCCCAGGGAATAACTTATAACCCTTGCCCTGAAGACTGTGGGGGGAGTATCTCGATCAAAGGTATAATTTCCTGAACTTTGAACTGCATGGAACAAAATGGCTATCTCAAAATCTTTATTGGATGTATTTGGGGAAATGGTGGGCGTGGAAGGGGTGTTAGTTGCTTTCCAATCCCTTTTGACTATTAAAAAGGGCACTAGCCATTTCAATTTCTAATCGAATGAGGCTTTTTTGAAGTTTCTGCAATAACACTTTATATAAGAACCTTATATGTCCCCAGAGCATAATTTACAACCCTTACCCTGAGGGCTGTTGAGGGGGAGGGGGGGGGGGGGGTTGTCATCCTCAAAGACCTAATTTACAGAACTTAGAACTACATTGAATAAAATGGCTATCTCAATGTCTTGATTAGATGTGTTTGGGGAAAAGGTGGGCGTGAGAGGCAGGTTAGTTGCCCTCTAATTACTTTTGACTATTAAAAAGGGCACTAGCCCTTTGAATTTCCAATCGAATAAGCCTTTTTTGGAGTTGTTACGACAACGCCTTCTATCAAAAACCGTATATGACCCCAGGGCATAACTTACAACCCTTGCCCTAAGGGTTGTGGGGGACTGTCCTCAAAAACATAATTTCTATCTGGAAATCAACTACGCTGAACAAAATGGCTGTTTCAGCATTTTGATTGGACGTGTTTCGGGAAATGGTGGGCGTGGAAGGGGTGTTAGTCGCCTTCCAATCACTTTCGACTATTAAAAAGGGCACAAGCCCCTCTATTTCCAATTGAATGAGCCCTTTTCGAAGTTTTTACGAGAACTTCTTCGATACGAAGTGCCCTGCCTTAAAGGTTAAAATTAATTAATAACACATTGTGCCAACATCGTTCTTATATTCCCCCAGGGTATAACTTAAAACCCTTGTCCTGAGGGTTGTGGGGGAGTGTCCTCCTCTTTACTTAGTCCCCGTTTCATGTCTCGTTCTCAAGTTTCCCCGTTCTTTACTTAGGCAGCACGATTGCGCTGCCTATGATTTATACAACAACTTTCTATATAAACCTTATATGCCCCCAGGGCATAACTTACAACCCTTGCACTGAGGGCTCTGAGGGGGTTATCATCCTAAAAGACCTAATTTCCAGAACGTTCAAATACGTTGAACAAAATGGATATCTCAAAATTTTGATTGGATGTGTTTTAGAAAATGGTAGGCGTGAGAGGGGCGTTATTTGCTATCCAATCACTTTCAAATATTAAAAAAGTCACTAGCCCTTTCAATTTACAATTGAATGAGCCCTTTTGAAGTTTCTACGACAACACTTTCAATGAAAACTTTATATGCCCCCAGGGCATACCTTACAACCCTTGAACTGAAGGCACTGAGGGGGTTTTCATCCTAAAAGACCTAATTTCCAAAACTTTCAACTACTTTGAACAAAATGGATATCTCAAAATTTTGATTGGAAGTGTTTGGGAAAATGATGGGCGTGAGATGGAGAGTTAGTCGCTATCCAATCACTTTCAACTATCAAAAAAGGCACTAGCCCTTTGAATTTCCAATTGAATGAGCCCTTTGAAGTTTCTAACGCTTTTAAGTCGATAACGCTTTCAATAAAAAATTTATATGCCCCCAGGCATATAAACCCACAGCCCTGAGGGCTGTGGGTGAGGGGTTGTCATCCTTAAAGATTTAATTTCCAAAATTTTCAACTACATTGAATAAAATAGCTATCTAAAAACTTTGATTGGAAGTGTTTGGGGAAGAGGTGGGCGTGAGAGGGGGGTTAGTTACCCTCAAATCACTTTTGACTATTAAAAAGGGTTATAGCTCTTTGAATTTTAAATCGAATTAGCACTTTGTCAAGTTTCAACAACAAAGATTTTAATAAAAACCTTATATGCCCCAGGACATAACTTATAATCCTTGCCCTGAAGGTTGGGGGGGAGTGTCCTCCTCAAAAATATATTTTCCATCTAGAAATCAACTACGCTGAACAAAATGGCTATCTCAAAATTTTTATTGGATGTGTTTGGGGGAATACTTTGTGTCTGTGTGGGGAGGAGGGGGGCTAGTTGTCCTCCAATCACGTTCGACTATTAAAAAGGCCACTAGGCCATTAAATTTCCAATCGATTGAACTTTTTTTGAAGTTTCTACGACAACGTCTTTTATAACAACCTTATATGCCCCCAGGGCATAAGTTAAAACCCTTGCCCTGAGGGTTATGCGAGAGCATCCTCCTCAAAAACATATTTTCTATCTGGAAATAAACTACGCTGAACAAAATGGCTATCTCAAAATTTTTATTGGATGTGTTTGTGGTAATGATAGGAGTGGGGGGAGAGGGCTAGTTGCCCTCCAATCACTTTCGACTATTAAAAAGGGCACTAGCACTTTGAATTTTCAATCTAATGAGCCTTTTTTGAAGTTTCTACGACAACACGTTCTATAAAAACCATATATGCCCCCAGGGCATAACTTACAACCCTTGCCCTGAGGGTTGTGGGGGAATGTCCTCGTGAAAAACATATTTTCTATGTGGAAATCAACTACGCTGAATAAAATGGCTGTCTCAAAATTTGATTGGATGTGTTTGGGGGAATGATGGGCGTGGGGGGGGGGGGAGGGCTAATTGCCCTCCAATCACTTTTGACTATTAAAAAGGGCACTAGCACTTGGAATTTCTAATCGAATCAGCCTTTTTTGAAGTTTCTACGACAACACCTTCTATAAAAACCTTATATGCCCTCAGGGCATAACTTAAAACCCTTGCCCTGACGGTTGTAGGGGAGAGTCATTTTGAACAACATATTTTCTAACTGGAAATCAACTACGTTGAACAAAATGGCTATCTCAAAATTTTGATTGGATGTGTTTTGGGGAATGATGGGCGTGGGTGGGGAGGGGGGCTAGTTGCCCTCCAATCACTTTCGACTATTAAAAAGGGTACTATCCCTTTGAATTTCCAATCGAACGAGCCTTTTTTGAAGTTTCTATGACAAGGCCTTCTACAAAAACCTCATATGCCCCCAGGGCATACATTAAAACCCTTGCCCTGAGGGTTGTGTCCTCAAAAACATATTTTATCTGGAAATAAACTACGCTGAACAAAATGACTATCTCAAAATTTTGATTGGATGTGTTTTGGGGACTGGGGGGGGGGCTAGTTGCCCTCCAATCACTTTCGACTATTAAAAAGGGCAGTATAAGTCTCAATTTTAATCCAATGAGCTCCTTTTGAAGTTTCTACGACGACCCCATCCATATGAAGTGCCCTGCTCTAAAGGAAAAAAAAATGATACATTGTGCCAACATCGTTCTTATATGCCCCCAGGGCATAACTTAAAACCCTTGCCCCGAGGGTTATGGGGGAGTGTCCTTCTCAAAAACATATTTTCTATCTGGAAATCAGCTCCGCTGAACAAAAAGGCTATCTCAAACTTTTTATTTGATGTGTTTGGGGGAATGATTTGTGTGTGTGTGGGGGGGGACTAGTTGCCCTCCAATCACTTTCGACTATTAAAAAGGGCACTAGCACTTTGAATTTCCAATTGAATGAACTTTTTTTGAAGTTTCTACGACAACGCCTTCTTTAAAAATCTCATATGCCCCCAGGGCATAACTTAAAACCTTTGCCCTGAGGGCACTGGGGGAGTGTCCTCCTCAAAAACATATTATCTATCTGGAAATTAACTGCGCTGAACAAAATGGCTATCTCAAAATTTTTATTGGATGTGTTTGGGGTAATGATGGGCGTGGGGGGGGGGGAGGGCTAGTTGCCCGTCAAACACTTTCGACTGTTAAAAAGGGCACTAGCACTTTAAATTTTCAATCGAATGAGCCTTTTTTGATGTTTTTACGACAACAACTTCTATAAAAACCTTATATCCCCCCAGGGCATAACTTAAAACCCTTGCCCTGAGGGCTGTGGGGGAGAGTCCTCCTGAAAAAAATATTTTCTATCTGGAAATAAACTACGCTGAACAAAATGGCTATCTCAAATTTTGATTGGATGTGTTTGGGGGAATGATGGACGTGGGGGGGCGGGCTAGTTGCCCTCCAATCTCTTTTAACTATGAAAAAGGGCACTAGCACTTTGAATTTCCAATCGAATGAGCCTTTTTTGATGTTTCTACCACAACACCTTCTATAAAAACCTTATATGCCCTCAGGGCATAACTTAAAACCCTTGCCCTGAGGGTTGTGTCCTCAAAAACATATTTTTTATCTGGAAATAAACTACGCTGAACAAAATGGCTATCTCAAAATTTTGATTGGATGTGTTTTGAGGACTGGGGGGGGGATAGTTGCCCTCCAATAACTTTCGACTATTAAAAAGGGCACTAGAAGTCTCAATTTTAATCGAATGAGCTCCTTTTGAAGTTTCTACGACGACCCCATCCATTTGAAGTGCCCTGCTCTAAAGGCAAAAAATAATAAATGATACATTGTGCCAACATCGTTCTTATATGCCCTCAGGGCATAACTTAAAACCTTTGCCCTGAGGGTTTTGGGGGATTATCCTCCTCAAAAAAATATTTTCTATCTGGAAATAAATTACGCTGAACAGAATGGCTATCTCACAATTTTGATTGGATGTGTATGGGGGAATGATGGGCGGGGGGGGGGGGGCTAGTTGCCATCCAATCACTTTCGACTATTAAAAAGGGCACTAGCCAATCCAAGTTCAAATCGAATAAGCCCTTTTCGAAGTTTCTACGACAACTCCTTCGATACGAAGTGCCCGGGTATGGAGAAAAAAAAGTTATGCCCACATCGTTCTTTACTTAGGCAGCGCTAGCGCGCTGCCTATGATCAGTAATCCTGGTTACAATCTGCTCAGGCTGGATCGCAAAACCCGAGAAGCTTGACTTTTGGTGGAGGTAGTGTTGCTATGTACCTTAAAAATAACATCCTTTTTTTGGCACTTTCGATTCCTAACGATAAGGAGGTCCTTTGGGTTAAAGTAAACTTATCAAACAAATTGGTTGTTATTGGTACAGTCTATAGCCAACCAAAGATGAAAATCACCGAGCATCTGGAAGATCGCTTGAAATTTGTGAAGCAAAAGTTCCCTAAATCAAGTATAATAATCCAAAGAGACTTCAACATTCATCATCGCCACTGCCTGAAAAGTCGTACCACTGATGCGGATGGCTTTGCTCTGCTCGACCTGAGTCTTACTTACGGCCTAGAACAACTTGTTGAATTCCACACTTACATTGGCCCTCATGGATCATCCAGACTAGATCTCTTCTTAGCTGATCATTCGGATTCCTTTAGTGTTGAAAGTTATTCTTTTGCCAGGGACATTATGGCAGTTACAGTTCGTAGGAATCTCAAATACCTTCATCTGTAAAGCACGAGTGGATCATAAGGCAGTATCACAGCACAGACTGGGATGTTCTGCGAAACTTCTTATCGGCAAAGCTGTGGAGTAAATTTTTACTCCACAAGAAGCCCCACATAAAGCAGCGGCACTTTACGTAAAAGCGATTACAGAGGCTATTGAGCAATTCGTCCCATCAAAAACAGTAAAAGTCTCATCTTGAAATAAGGCATGGTTCAATGCTGGTTGTAGAAAAGCAATCAGGGCCAGAAAAAAGGCTCACAAGAAATGACGTTCAACTGAATCCAACGAGGAACTGAATTCAACTGAATCCAACGAGGACTGTGCTGCTTTTATTAGCGCTCGAAACTCGTCTGTTAAAGCTGTGCGTCAAGCTAGAGCCGATTACAAGCACAAGTTTGTAGACAAACTGAAAAGTGCCCCTGCAAAGCGGTGGTGGAGGGTCGTCAAAGAAGCCCTACCGTCATCTAAGTCAACATCAATTCCCTCGCTTCATGTTGAAGGGACGATGATTCAGCCAGGCCAGAAAAAGGCGGATGCTCTTGCACAAGCCTTTTCAAAGGTCTCCCAACTTAATGAGGACGGAGTCTCCCCTCCCCCCTTTTCGCCACGAACAGATACAAAAATCAACAGCTTTAACATAACTATTGGGAAGGTGGTCAGAACACTAAGCCAGCTGGATGTCACCAAAGCTTCAGGACCTGTCAACATTCCCAATCTCATCCTTAAAAGATGTGCCCCTGAATTTGCTGCTTCTCTCGCCTCTCTCTATAAAAAATGCTTTGCAGCGGAATTAACCCCGAAAGCCTGGAAAACTGCTCAAGTGGTCCCTGTTCCAAAGGCAGAGTCTGACCTTACTAATGTAGGATCATATCGTCCAATAAGTCTGCGGTCCTGCATAAGTAAAGTTTAGGAAAGCGTCATTAATATTACCCTTTGTCAGTACCTTGAGTCACATCTGTTGTTGGTAGACACAGAATATGGTTTTCGTAGAAAACGGTCTACGTTAGACTGTCTGATTGCACATTATCAAGAGTGGGTTGAGGTCCTTTCTCAGGGGAACGATATTCGCCTTCTCTCCTTTGACATCGCAAAAGCCTTTGATCGTGTATGAAACGAGGGACTTCTTTGTAAACTGAAAACCTCATGGAATTCATGCTGGACTTTTTAACGTGCTTGCTGACTTTCTTCGTCAATGATCGTTGCAAGTTATCCTCGATGACTCCATTTTAAAAGACCACCCAGTCTTATCAGGAGTACTACAAGGAAGTATTCTTGGGCCAATTCTTTTCTTAGTGTTCATAAACGACCTAGGAGACAAGCTTGTGAAAAAACCTCACCACTTTGCGGATGACACAACAACAAAAACATTAATCACAAAAGACGAAGATCCCAGTGAACCCCACAAGGAGCTTTAGGCTGACCCCGAGAAAATTGAGGCCTGGGCAGATGCATGGCTTGTAAGTTTTAAAACATACAAACGAAAGAGATCCTAATTTCTAAGGCACGTAATATGAGGGCTCATCCTGATTTCGTCTTCAAAGGAGAGGTAATAACGCGAATTGATACACTGTGCCTACTTGGAGTTAATTTCTCTTCGGATCTCTAATGGACTGAGCATCAGTCCATCTTGCAACAGGAAGCAACTATATCCTCTCGCAACAATAATTTAGAAGTTATCCTAAGATGCAAAATTCTTCTCCCTAATGATTCTATTCTGCCATTTTTCGATTCGTGCATCAGATCTGTCATGGAATATGCATGTCCTCTCTTCGCTGGTGCACCAAAAAGCCACATCGTGCCACTCCAACATATTCAAAACAAAGCAGCGCGTGCAGCAGCCTCTGGTAACACGAAAACTAAACCCCACAGCTGATCCAGGAATGTTTAGAAGTGGCGTCCATGTCGGTTTACTATAAGTACTTGTATAACCCTCCATCAGAGGAGCTATTGAAGCTCGTTCCTAATAAAGCAAAGCCCTTGCGAACAATTCGAAGAAGTACGGTTCGTCAGGACTATCTTGAGCAGGGTACTCCCGGCCAAGAATATCTGAAAACGAGTTTTGCCCATTGATCGGTTGTCACACGGAATAGATTGCAGGCAGAGGTAACCCCGGAAAGTCCTTCCCTTGACGCGTTCAAGAGAAGGTATAAAAAGTACCTCAGTGTTTGAAAATAAGGTAACTACCAGGACTAGCGGCAAATCATCATCTGTGATGGAGCCGTGAAGCCTGTAATAATAATAAAATAGGAAACTCACCTTTCCAGACACCACAGTCCACCAAAAAAAAAAAAAAAATCCAAAAAATTTACTAACTTTATTCAAGTCATCAACAAGGGAAAACGACCAACTCATCCCCAAACACGCCATACAAAAGAAGGTGTACAGATGTATGTGCAAGCACATACACACACATATACCAATATACACATACATATAAGTACACATAAAAATACCTATTAACAAATAACAAATTAAATCTTCATTAAGCATTCCTTAATTCAATTTTTTAGTGTTGATAGGGGAAGAGATAGATCACAATTTTTATCAAACTTATTCCATACTGTAACTAAACTATTTCTTAGTGAAAAACGCCATCTCTCGGATTTAACCAGCGGCTGACAGACCATCCACCGGCTCCTGGACTGTCAACATGAATCCACCTCATCCAATACCTGTAACAGCTCAGATTTATAAAAATACGCAGGCAATGACTTCTTACGATACTGAACAATAAACAGAACCGACTGAAAAATTACAAACTGGTTAACTGGAAGGACATTTCATATAAAATACATGCTCTGAGTACTTTATTTGTTTGGTAACGAAACAGGAGATGGAACATATTCTTTCAGTACTCGTAATCCTTTATTCTGTTGTCTCTGGAATAGCAGTAAGTGGATCCTAAATATATTGAAATAAACAAGTGGGCAATAATTAAAGTAAGAATGTACTAAGCTAAAATAGATGGACCTCAATGTATTATAAGGTAAAATAAACTTCAGGTGACGCATCATTCGAATATTTCTGCTTAATTTCAACTGAAGATGGCTAATATAGTGCTTGAATGACTTTCAATGGTTTTCATCAATGATAATTCCTAAGTAATGTATAAAGCTAACACGCTCAATACGCACATTGTTTGAAGCCTGTACTGACTGTAGTCCAGAACAAGAAGTTGAACTCCGAGAATAAATAATAAATTTCGTCTTCTTAGAATTTGCTGTCAGACGATTAGACTTAAACCACAACAAAATTCTATCAATTGACTGACAAATTTTGCCAAAGTATCAGATCATTGGGTCCAGAGACACTATACGCCGTATCATCAGCAAACAACACAGTAATTCCTAGATCCTTTGACGACTCACCCAAGTAATTGATAAAAACCAAAAAAAACAAGGGACCAAGTACAGATCCTTGAGGGACCCCAACGCTGTTCGACTGCTGAACTGTTCTTGATGTGGAGTCACAGCCGGCAATGTATTCTGTCCGGTCAAGTGACTTACTTGACTTGACTTATGTCCCATCCGTCCTTGAAGGTCGTTTTGGGGCCTCTTCTTTAACCAGTTCATTGATATGCCTCCTGTAGGTGCTTCTGTTGTCGGCCAGGCGGCAGAGTTGTGTCAGGTTGTAACATGAGAAGTTTTCTTTCCATCTCTTCGGAGGGCGACTTCTGGGGCAAGAACCGTGTACTCTTCCATCGAAGGTTATCTTCGGGAGACGAGTGCTAGCCATGCGTTGGGTATGTCCAAGCCATTTGAGTTGTTGTAGTTTTATTTTGTCCAGTATTGTAAATTTGACTTTCAGATTATGGAGAAGTTTGGAGTTGGAGATTCTGTCTTGGTAGGCGATAGCAGCGATGCGTCGTAGGGATTTGGTTTCAAAGGCAGCTAGATGGCATTGGTCGGCTGTTTTAAGCGTCCAGGATTCAAAGGCATAGATGGCGATCGGAATAATGAGGGAGTAGAAAAGTCTCGTTTTGAGAGTTGTTGTTAAGTTCTTATTCCTCCAGATAGGCATTAGAGCTTTAAAACTGGAGTTCGCAAACGTCAGGCGTCTCTTGATGTCTTTGAGTTGGTTATTATCAGAAGTAAGTAAGGTAGGTGAAGTCACTCCCAAGGTAGGTGAAGCCTTCCACCCACTCAATGGCATCTCCACTCAGCTGAAGGCTGAGATTTACCTGTGAATCGAGCTTGCGTGAGCAGCGCATGACTTTCGTTTTTGAGGTGTTGATGGCCATCCCGAAGAGGCTGGTGGACTAGTGAACGCTGTTAGCCTGAGATTGTAGATCTTGAAGTGACACGGCTATTAAGTCTATGTCATCAGCATATGATAGTTCGTCTATCACCACTCGTCCGACAAGGGCGCTGGGTGGGTTGGTCGTGAGTGAAGGGGCTCCGGTAGAGGTTTTGAAGCTCTCGTTAGGTCCTTCTCCAGTCATGACACGGCTTCTGAACTTCTTATACATGTCTTTGATCTGCAAGATCAGGTTGGATGGGATGCCACAGTGAAGAAGGATGTGCCATAGACCTTCTCTCCATATCCAATCGAAAGCTTGTTTAAAGTCTATGAAAAGGTGTTAGATGCTGCGGCCATGTTCGCTATACTTTTCCATGATCGGCCGAACAGTGAATATCTGATAAATTGTTGATCTATTAGGTCGGAAGCCGGCTTGGTATTCCGGAATTACCATTGAGGAAATGGCTCGTATACGCCCGAGCATGATTCTTGTGAGGATTTTGCTGCGTGGCTGGTAAGACTTATTGGGTAGTAGTTGTCGCAGACAGCTTTAGAGCCTTTCTTATGCAGGGGGATTATCGTGGCTTCGCACCAGGGTGAGGGGAAGTGACATTTCTCCCAAGCAGCTGTGGCAATTTTGTGGTAAAGGTCAAGGAGTGGTTTGCAGTTTACTTTCAGTAGTTCAGGTTGGATTCCATCGGGGCCGGCAGCTTTTTTGTTCTCAAGTCTCTGATAGCTGCTTCTATTTCAGAGTGAAGAGGGGGGGGGGGGATTTGGATCTGTAGAGGCTATGGGGAAAGTGTCGAGAATTGTTGGGTCTGGGGGGATGTCCAGATTCAGTTTATTTTGAAAATTGTTTTTCCATTGAGAGCAGATTCAGTCTGTGGATTGTATTTGGTTTCCATGTTCGTCGAGAAGGGAACACGCTTTGATGTCCTTCTTATTGGCCAATTCCCACACTCTTCTATACATGTAGTGGGGGTCTCTTTCTTGAAGGCCGATTAAAATTGATCACACATTTCTTTAATAAAAGCACTATGAGCACGTCTGATGGTTTTCTCTACAGCTCGTTTGAGTTGCTTGTTTCGCTCCCTACTTTCTTTATCTTGCTTGTTCGTGAGTTGGCGCTTTTCGTCACAGAGGGAGATGATCTCGTCTGTTATCCAAGGTTTCTAATTGTTTTTTTGGGTACCCAGTGTGGAAAGAGCGACATCACATATGATATTTGTGCTGCTAGTCACCAGGTTGTCAATATCTTCCTTAGACAGGATAGGTGGAGAGCTTGACGTGAGCTCTGAAATTTTTTCAGATAGAATGGTGATATAGGTCATACGTGTATTCTCGTATTTCAGTAGATCTACTCGAAATTTGGGGGTTTTCTTAGACAAATTTGATGCTGTTTTAAGTCTTGTTTTGAACACAGACATGAGAAGCGAGTGGTCGCTGTCAAAGTCACCACCAGCTAGCGTGACAGTGTTTAGGACGGACGTTTTCCAACGTCTAGACACGAGGATGTAGTCTATTAAGTTCTTAGCTTTTCCATCCGGTGAGGTCCAGGATTTCTTACGGCGAGGTCTGTGCTTGAACAGTGTGTTTGTAATGACTAAATCGCTGTCTATGCAGAATTCGATAAGGCGTTCTCCTCTTCTGTTCATTTTTCCATGTCCAAATTTGCCCATTACATCTTCGTGTTCTGTGTGGTTGTTTCCAACGATGGCGTTGAAGTCACCAATGACAAAGATTATGTCCTTTTTAGGGAAATAATCAACTAGACTTTGAACGTGGAGATAGAAGTTGTCAGACTCTTCGTCGTCTTTGCTGGAATCCAGAGCGTATTCTTGGATAATTGTGAGATTGGTGGGTGAACCTTTCAGGCGGATCATGATGATCTGTTCCGTGAGAGGGGTTACGGAGATTAAGGATTTTCTGGATTTATTAGACAGTAGGAAACCTACACCTTGTCGATGTTTCCCATCATTACGTCCCGAAGGTAGAAGGGTAACATCTCAATGTTTATCTTCACAAGTGACTGGAAGATGGGTTTTGGCGAGACCAATAACGTCCCAGCTGTACCGTTTTGTCTTTCTTAGTAGTAGGTCTATTTTTCTTTGTTTAGCGAGGGTTCTAGTGTTGAGGGTACCTATTGAAATAGTTATTTTTGGAGAAACAATAGCCTCCAGGGTTGGAGTTGGCAACGTAGAAATATTTGCGCGATTCACGGTCGTCGAGTCGTTGGCTGCCTCGGACGCGGTAGCTCTTAACGCATTATCGTCGGTTACCCCGGACGCGGTAGCACTGGTTCTCATATTTGATCTCTTATTTATATTCATCATTAAAATTAAAGAAGGGGTTTCTTGGCTGGCTTCGGGACAGCGGTAAGCCACTCCTCTCTGTCCCTAGCAGGGGCCGACTGTATCTATTACCGATAGTGCGCCCTTTTGGTGTCCTGCAACACCAGCAATTTTAACCCAATGCTGGGGGAAGATTTTTGACTGACGGGACGTATCCATACGCCGATGGGTCCTGCCCAGTGCACATTAGTGGGGTCATCCTCCTCCTCTGTCTGAATTTAAGGCCCCCAGACGAGGGTGCTCCAGCTATGTTTCAAGACCCCCAGAGACTGGGTCCCCCTTGGTCCGTGCCTCACTACCCATGAGGTATCCTACATATCTGTAGGGCGCTCCCCTATTCGTCACCTGGGGACACGCTGAGTGGCCTGGAGGAGGCCCCTACTGAGAACTCAGAAGTTTTCAGAACTTCGAGCAGTCTGTTTGACTGCTGCACTGTTCTTGATGTGGAGTCACAACCGGCAACGAATTGTGTCCGGTCAAGTACGACCTAATTAAAGAGCAGGATGGCCCTCTTATCCCACAATGATGCAGTTTATGTTCCAAAATACGATGGGAAATAGTGTCGAATGTTTTTTTGATTTGAAAAAACACAGTTGCTGGAATGTCACCCTTATTCAAAACATCATGAATAAACTGAGTAACAACTAAAACCGCATGTTGAGCAGAATGGTTTCGCCTGAAACCGAATTGTGACTCGAGAAAGAAATTAATATTCCCGAGAAACGAAGCCAGACGATTATATAAACAACGTTCAATAAGTTTAGAAAAAGCTGATAAAATCGAAATTGGACATTAATTTTTTGGATCTTTTGAATCACCTCCCTTGTGTAATGTGACTATTCTAGCAGCTTTAAAGCAATCGGGGGATTTGCAGTACTTCAAACAAAGGTTAATAATATCTGTTAAGCACTCCGCTGTTTCTGAGATAATCGTCTTCAGTGAATTTGTACTAGATCCATCCGGCTCTTCTGACTTCCCGTTTTTCCAAAGCCTGGAAATTGCCAATAACTCTGAAGCCAATACAGGAGAAAGAAATATGGATAGGTTATTCGATGGAGGTAAATACTTCTTGAAATCAGTATCTACAGCTGGTTTCAATACAGCTGTTGGTGCTGAAGTCATTTCACCGATAGTAGCAAAGTGGCGGTTAAGTAGTGCAATCACTTCTTTTTTTTCCCTTTCACAGTTGTCCCATCTGTTGCTGTCATTTCTTCGGGGATTTCATTTTGTTTCATCCGGTTCAGACAATCATTAATTAGTCTCCATGTCTTTCTCGGCGACACTTCCACCCTCAGGAATGTTTGTTTGTAATAACTCTGCTTCGATGCCCAAATTAATTTTGTTAATGTATTTTTATAATTCTTAAAATTTGACTGATTTTCTTCAGTCGAATTTGATACGCATTTTCGATACAGCTTATTCTTTACATTAATAGACTTGACTATACTTGATGTAGTCTAAGGTTTTGCATGCTGTTTTTGTCTTCTGTTTGTAATAAAACGGTAAGGGCACGCCTGGTCAAGCGCATTTTTAAAGATTTCTAAAAACCTCCTCGTAGCCTCATCGGGGTCTTCGGACTCATAACAGGGTTAAAAATCGGCGTCCCTCAGCAACTCCTTTAGTTATCCATAACTCTAACTTTTCGCTGCTGCCTGGTAATAGTTGGCGTAATACCGATAATTAGATCACACACCGCCATAAAATGATTTGATTTGTCGTCTACGACGACTTTACATGTTCGAACTTGAATATTCTTACAAATATTGTCAATAAGAGACTGGGACGATTCGGTTACTGTGGTCATTATACGGCATGCAGGGAAACATCCGGTGGCTAGAGAATTAGACAGCATTTCCGATGTTACGTTATAAGTGTGTAAATTACTCGTACTACGGTTATGCAGTAAAGATATATCAACATTAAAATCACCCATAATGATAGACTTACGGTATTTACGCGACAATATATCAAGACCTTACGGTAAAATTTCAGTATACCTTTTAGCACTTCCACTTGGAGGACAGTAACACACACAACAAATTATTAGCTCATGGTTAACCTTTATTTCTACCGCTAATATTTCAAACAGCATCTCTACGTTCAAATGTTTATCATCACTATTAGTTCTAACAGGTATTGATGACTTGACAAAAAGTCCAAGTCCTCCTTGCTTATTATTCTGGCGGTTCTTACACACTTAAAACCGGGAGGACTAACTAACGTTTTAGTTATAGAACTCAGAATGTTTCGCACAAACCAAATACGTCCAATTCACTAGACGAAATAAAAGAAAAAATATTGTCCAATTTACCAACGAGACCACGGCAGTTCAGGACCGCCAGCTGAAAATCACCCAGAAAGTAATGTGTACTGGAAAAATCATTGGGGAAAAATATACTTGTTACTTGGTGAATTATGTACTTCTAAATCCAGCCGACGAGTTGGATTACTTTTAATTAAACTAAACTTACTAAATATCCTGGGTGGGAGTCTAGAACGGTGAGTGAAGAAGATAGCTGATATGATAGATATATTATCAACGGATTTAGTTTGGATTTAGGGGATTTAGTTTGGATTTATTAGTTTGGATTTAGGGCACGCCATTCGACACAACATACAGTTGCAGCTCTTTTATTTGAATTAAATGATTGTTTAGATAATGATTTCTATGTTGCTACTGTTTCCTACGATGTTAAGAAAGCATTTGACAAATTAAACCATGAAATTCTTTCTGACAAAATGGAAAATGGATTAGAGGGATAGGATTAGACTTAGTTAATTCATACCTGTGTGGACGTAGTATTGCGGTAGATATCGATGGAAAACTGGCTAATTTAAAGAACCTTAATAATATTAGTGTGCCTCAAGGTTCAGTATTTCAAGGTCCCCTCTTATTTTTTATTTATATTATTGATCTTCCGCAAAGTGAGTAGGAGAATATTAGTCTTACTATTCTATTTGCAGATGACACAACTATATCTGTTAAAGCGAGTGATCCAACTACATTAATTGAAAATTTGATTGTAACTGTTATTTCGCTTAATCTATGGTTTGCATCTAATAATCTAGAACCAAATTTTCACTAAAACTGAATTTATGGGTTTTGGTCTGTCAAAACGTGCCACACAATTGATTTCTTGTCAGGAGCTTCAGGTTGGTGAGAATAAAATTTGTGGGGTTCAGTCATATCGTTGTTTAGGAGTTTTTCTTGGTCCATTGCTGTCTTTTCGTAATCACATTGATCATATAAAGGTTAAACTTGCTCAAAATATTGGGTCGATGTACCGTGTGAAAATTATTTTTCCATTTTCGATACTAAAAATAATTTACCACTCTTTAATTGCTTCGTACTTGAATTACTGCTCAATTGTGTATCCTAATACCTTTTGGACGTATTTAAAACAATTACAGGTACTAAAAAATAAGGCAGTAAGAATACTTTGAAATTTTTTACATCGACCATCAAAACATGAAAATATAGGCTATTTAAACGAAAACGATGTTCTTTTTCCTAATTTTTTCAAGTAATTTGTCAAGTAATTATTTCCTTTATTTTGTTTTTAATCTAATCTGCCCCTTAATAGTTTAAACTTAGTTTGTGATTAAGAATTTTTCCCTTGAATTTAACTTTTTTATATTCATATTTTAAACAATTAAATGAGGAAATACTTTGTTTACAACTTTTCTTTTAATTAATTAGACAAATGTGACTGAGAAAATTAGAATTGGCAGAAGCTGGTTGATGAAATTAACTCAGTTAATAAATTACATCAACAATCGTGAAACAACTTCAAGCATATTAGAACTAAACTTAAGCATCGTGTCATCGGAAAATTAAGCTGTACATTTAATAATAGATAAGACCTTTGTCGATATAAACAAAAGGATAAAACAGTGCATTGTTTGAATTTTTAATTGGTTCCATTTAAACGACTACAGTGTAAATAGCCCTATTCTCGTGAATTTTATTGCTATATTGTTGATAATGAATGCGTCGTAACCAGATTTAATTTCTTTATTTTTTATGCTTCTCTTCTTTTTCTTATAGAAAACTTTGCACTAATTGAATGAAAAAAGTAATCTAAAGTCATTCTTCTTCTATTTTCTTAATACGATTTTTGGCATTGACGAATAATAGGCTAGTCAGTTAGTTGCCCTTGCCAGAAATATTTAGAAAAAATAATTTTTACCTGAATTGTCGGCATTATTATTTTGCTACTTTTTTTAAGCTCTAGCAGCAGCAAGATTAGCTCTAACAGCTCATTAAGCTGTGCTCCGACAACACCAATTGATGAATATACTGATGAGAAAAATCTAAGTACCTCCTCTTCTTCCTGATCAAGTTGGCATAGGTGCTCAAACGGGTCAAAATTAAAATATGGGTACTAGCTCTTACTTCCCTCTCTTTTTGCAGATACACGAGATTTCCTTCCAGGAAATGAAAAGAATTTTGAAACTCGCTCGATTCCCAACAAAGTTTGCCTAATTGTTTGACTACAAGTTTGGCGGATATCTAGCTGCGTGGCTTCACTGGCGAATAATGGTGGAAAGGATACCTGGTAACACGCATAAGAGGGTGCCGTATGAGATTGAATGTTAATGTTTGTTTGCGGTTATTGTACAAAACCTATGAGACGAAACAAGCCTTTCTGTCTGCAAAAATTCGGGGGCTGATGGAGCAATTTGGGGCGCAAGAAGCGTCATGGGTGTATTTCAGTACTCCAGTCATACAGGTTAAATCGTTGAATGATTGTGCATTCAAGCAAGATTAAACATGCCTTTCGTTCTACTATAACACTGGTCTGTTAAAGGGGAGTGGGGATGATCAAGAATACAGGGAGCTATCATGGTCCTCTTGCTACGCAAATTGAAACTTTGTGTATGATTTAGCTTCAAGCAAGGGGAAACATACCTACATTACTAGTAAAATCTGGTGGGACGTTTATGATCACAGGAGGGGCTAGAGGGTCCCTTTGATTCTTAGCCTTAGTTAAGTTTATTGCCCTTTGTTCAGGGTCCATGAACAGTAAGGTTTAATTTTTATTGTACGACAAAAAGAAAAATAAACATTTAATTAAAAAAAAAATCGAGAAAACTAGGGTAGTATCAGCCAGAGGACAGAAACTGAACATTGTCCATTGGCTGATATTACCGTCGTTTTCCCTGTTATTTATTTATTTTTTTCATTACATATTTTTCCTGTTTGTCATACGTTATGCATAATATGTGCAGTCTTAGAATGCATCTAATTTTCATTGTCCAAACAGCTTTTTCAAGACCATCATTTAAGAAAAAAAAAACTGTGCAGGGAACATGATCAATAATTTATAGTGTGATTGGTAATAGCAGATGATGAACTTACTCTATTTTGGTCAAATTACTGACTAATCCAAGTCCCAAAATTTACGAAAGATGTTCTGTATTTATATGACTGTCTGAGAAGCAGCGGGCTGGCTATATGTGTCCTGGTCAGGGTAAGCAAGTGCTCTTTCCACGAGGAAGAGCTATTGAAGTAGCAGAAGGTTGCCAACACATTTTTTTTACCAGCCACCAGGAGATGGGGAAATCAAAAATGGCTACATCCATCGACAAAATTGCATTGCCTCACATTTATTAAAAGACCGCTATCAACGTTACCTACTGATTTCTTAACTTAACAAGTTTCATGAGGGTTTGAGATAGAACCTTGTGTGGCTCGACAAGGAATTCCTGATGAAGTTAAGGAATCATCGTACTGACACCCGCCCATTTGAAAAAGTCTTTAGAGAATCATTTAAGCAGGATTTTTCAACTGCACCGAAACTTTTGTGGACGATTATCCGTGCTGCTGTGGTACTGAAAAGCTCGTATTGTATGAATGACGCCACTCAGCTTTTGGCTTTGTATCTACAGGAACCCGTGATACCTCCATTCTACGTTATAAAGGAAAAGGGATCAGACTTTGTTGAGTTAAAATTCAGAACGACTCAAACGTTGAACAATGACAGAAATGCTGATGTGATTCAGCTGGAGGGGAGACTTTGGGATTCGCTTGAAATTGGGGGAATCTCAGAAAGGTATCCTAAATATTCCAGAGGCTGTCATTTTAACACTGATACTGAGTTCACTAATCAAATCTCTGTTAAGGACGGGACTGATGAAAGAAATCTAAATTCGTCAACGATTGGACGATAATGAAGCTTGCTTTTGAGAGAAGAAAGCTTTTCCTTCAGATGTTCCCTTGAGCAAATGGTTTTACTCTCCGAAAATCCCTTACTTTTGAGCTTCATTCGTCTGGAAAGATTAAAGACAACTCTATTACTATGACTGGATACACTCCTGACAATCTTGTCAAGTTCAAAACCTGACACTCTGGATGAATACTGAGCTGCATTTGAAAAATCTGTCAGGAGAGGACAAGCCATGATGGATTCCAGTCACCTGGAAAGCGTGCGTTTCCTATTCTATTGAACTTACAGACTATGTCCATACTAGAATGCGATTGGATCTTTTGAAACTAAAGAAAGCAATATGTCAAAGTAATAGAAGTATAACACTTTTTCCCCTTCTATGAGATTTAAAAACATTGCTATGAGGAATTGTTAAACGTAAGCCGAGAAAAATGATAAGTTAAAAGGATTTGAATAGCAAATATTTGGAACTGTATCGTCATCGAGAAATGATTGTCCAACTGTTTGAGTAAGAGTCCCTCCTAAGTTTGGAAAAAAACTCAATGAAGTCAGACATAGGATTGGTCTTTAAGTGTTTTTGATTCTACCTGAATTTTGCTGTGTGTCCTAGCTGAAAACAAAATATTGAAACTTGGTCCTCAAGAAAGGCAGTTAAAAAAGGAACAGTGGATCCAACTATTTTCTTGTTTCTTCTTTTTTTCCAACGCCTCCACTTTTAGTGGAAGAGTAACCTGCAATAAAAAACCGATTGTCTAAGAATAATTGGATCTGTAGACCTCTTATATTGACTTTTGAGTCATCTTATATTGACTCGAGAAGAAGCCATTTTGCCTTTTTTGATTTGCTGTACCTTTTCATTTTTTCTTTACCTAGTCCATGGTTTTGCTTTTCCTGGATTTTCATTAGGATAAGGGGGCACATGACCCCTCCCCCAAGTCAGTTGCCCTTGGCCATGTTCGAGTACACATGAAGCTGCCATGTTTCATCTTTACACAATGACCAAGTTAAAATAAGTCGATACAAATGAAGGTAACTTGTCTCTTTTTTTAGGGCCTCACGTGTGTCGCGAATTCTTGCAGCATCTAGTAAAATAGTACCCCACTAAGTTCAGTTTTGTGCTAAAGTCTAGTAAATATTTAATCACTGGATTGGCGACCCTGCATGCAGTCACCAGCACCCTCTTCCCGCTCCCACTTCATACATCAAATATAGTTTCAACCTCTTTCAATTATGCACCATTCAGGAGGGGATAGAAAATAAGCCTTAATTATCGAAGAATTACAAAAATTTTTAGTATCATGGCATAATGGTCCTTATGACTTTTTTTTCCCTATATATTTTTACATAGTGGCTGGTATTTTTACACCTTTAAATTTGTTCCTCCAATAAAACACATTCCAGCGTCCGTGTTTTAAAAATTCTCTATAACTTTAACTATCCCTGGGTGCTATTTTTTTGTTTACCACTGGCAAAATTGTCAATTATTAATTATATGATCCCTCTTACCCTATATTTTTCCCGAATGCATCCTTTAGAAATTCTAAGGTAGGCGTTTGTTCAAAAACAGTCCAAAGATCAAGTAACAAGGTCTTTGGGGTTGAAACAATCCCCAAGAGTCTGGGGGCAAGGGTTTCAAGGTATGCCCCTGGGGCATATAAGCTAGTTATGGAAGGGGTGTTCGTGTGAATTTTAGAAAAGGCTCATTTGATCAGAAATTTAGGGTTCAGTTTCCCTTTTAAGAGTCAAAAGTGATAGAGGGCAACTAGCCTCACTCCCTGACACCCTCTTTTCCCCAAACGCATCTGATCATAATTGTGGGATAGCCATTTTGTCCACAATAGTCCAAAGAGCATATAACAATGCCTTCAGGGTTAACACAACCCTCCAGAGCCCAGGATAAAGGCTTGTAAGCTATGCCCCGCGAAAATAAGGTTTTTATGGAGTGGATGGCTCATTTGATTGGAATTTGGAAGATCTAGTGCCCTTTTTAAGAGTCAAAAGTGAACAGAGGGCAACACGCCCCTCCTCCACAAGCCTATCATTCCCCAAAATACATCTAATAATATTTTTAAGAAAACTATTTTGTTCAGAATTGGTGAAAGGTCCAGTAATGATATCTTTGGGGATGTCAACCTCCCCACAGTCCTCAGGTTAATGGCTGCAAGTCAGGCAATTTGTTCATTGTTTATATTTAGTTTATGTTATTCAGAATGGCATGCATGTTTGAACTTTATTTTCCCAAAATCCAAAGAAAATTCAGGTGAGGCTTTCAGAGAATGCTGAGGGAAGTGTTGAACTAAATCAGAACATGCTAGTTTATACGGATTGTCAACAAGGATGTAACTCAGGAATAAATGGATATATTAATTTGGAATATTCAGGAAATGATAAGGGAGATGATCAAAAAGGGAATATTTGCATGCTACCACTACTAAAAGAACTACCACTACCACTACTGCTACCACTACTACTGCTACTACTTATGCACTACTCCATTTACAGTATTGAGAGAACATTTGAACTAAATCAAAAGACGCTATGTGCGTGCACATTGTTAAAAGAGCGTACCTCAAGAATTGATGTTGCTATTAAGTTGGAACTTCCAGAGAATACTAAAAGGGAAAATCATCTGACCAAAAGGCAAAATGTGCACGCTACTATTAACCCGTTAAGGCCCAAGAAAAAAATGTCGGAGATTCTAGTTGTCCTTTTCACCAGTTTCTTTTTATCACATAAGTAAGCCAAAAATGCATTTATAGATTTTTCCTGTTTCCGGTTTCTGAGATACAAGCTGTCTTATTTATAGGACAGTGGGCTCTAGTGGTATCAAAGTATACACGATTTCATCAAGTATATTTTTAATGCCAAAAACGGTATTAAGTGCAACACGAAACCAAAAGAAATCAAAACTTAGTGTGGTAAGACGCAAAAAGCCCGTACACAGGGTGACGTCACAGTTCTCACATTAGCTCAGTGGTTTATTCTTGCAGTTTTTGCCTTGGCATTGTCACTGATTTTTGCACTTCACTGGGAAGTGTCCTATTCTATCTATCGGGTGCTGACTGGTGGCACAGAAACTGTTCTTCCTTCTAACATTGAAGACTTTGGTTCCCCTCTTCCGCAATTTATTTTAAAAGGGCTCGTGTGACCTCCCGTCTAAAATTTACAAGAGTCATTTCCTTTTCTTTGTCAACCACCATAATTAATAGTGTACAAGCATTGACGACAGCCATGTCTAACAGGCGCCCGAACAGAGCTCAAAACGATTTCTTTCCTCTAATAGACACAGCATACTTGCTGACAAGCCAGTCATTTAAATCAATTCCACTCATTTACCGGTTGTATTGCCTGAGTGGATGTGGCTGCTGCATTGCCGTCTTTTCCCTCTGTCCCCTAGCTCTTCGTTCAAACGGTCTTAGTGGATCTATGATGAGATGGTTGGATGCAACAGAGACAACGTTATTGTCCTGCCATTTTACGACCAAGATATCGTTGGTTGCATCAAACCGATAATCATATGCTCCACGTTGCTCCTTCTTAAAATCCTCGTTGGAAGGGAAAGGGCACCTTGTCAATCGGTTTTCTCTAACCGTCCCAGTCGCTCGAAAGCCAGCTCCTTTCAGATCACACAAAAGCTGATGACTTGTAAAGAAATTGTCAAAATATACCTCGTGGCTGATGGCATTTTCAACAATTCCCAGAAGTCTTTTCACGACTCGAGACCCTAGGCCTTATTTAGCAGTCTGAGATGGGGCACTAGGCTCCTTCCCCGAGTACAGATGAAACTAAAGGCAATAGCCATCCGAAGTGCCTAAAGCCCATAGTTTATATCCGAATAGAATGGGCTTGCCTCGGATAAACTGCTTTAGACTGTGTTCCCCGCAGGATTTCACAATCGTTTTGTCGATAGATAGATGCTGAGAGAGAATTCCAAACTGCATAAAGTTTTCGTTAATTATGTTGAAGAGTGGCTACACCTTGAAATCCCGCTGATCTTTGAGGCTTTGAACTGTATTGTTGTCCACAATGTGGATGTTCTCTTTTATCTTCATAAATCAATTTCTGGACATTGCTTGCTTGACCAGGTCACTTTCAAGATCTTCATCGACTGACCAATGAGCTCTTTGGGAGTACAATCTATTATAGCCCAAAAAAATCAGTATTCCCACGATCACACGTATTTCGTTAGCTGATGTAGTGAAGTCAAAGTTTCCCTTAGATGTCGCATATCTAACCGTTTCACGAGAAATGAGGTAAAAAAATTTATCGTCTAGAAACAAAACCAAAACCTCTACTGATGTTTTTCCTTCTATTGATTCTCAGGTTTTCTCAAGCGCCTTAGCTGCTCCCTCGCCCAAGTTTCGCCAAGGAAAGGTTCCTTTTTGCTTCTTCCATTTCGGGTTCACTGCTTTGAACTACCTCTTCTGTGCCCACCTCTTGAAGTTTCTGTACCTTCTTCTTCTGTGAGGATGATATTGTCGATGTCTTCAAATTATTCTTCTTCGAGAGTACATGGTCTGAAATCTACTTCAACAGTTCCCAGGACGGCATTTACAATCGGACCCACCGTTTTGTTGTCATTTTCTTCATGTTCATCATATGCTGGATTGGGATCAGGAGGCAGGACAACAACCTAAATATCTACACATGCAAATTCTTCGTCTTCTAGGAGGTCTAGAGCTTTGCTAAGTGAAATGCAGGGGTTTTATTTTCAGAAATCTGGAAGACGAAGAAAAATGTATAGATATTTTTTTCATGGCGACTAATAGGCTAAAGCTGAAGGATGATAAAGAACCCACATTATTGTTGTTACTTTTACTTATACCCGATCAAATTGGGAAAAACGGATTAATAATAAGAGAAAACAAGAAAAACACACATGGATATCACAAGTAAACTAAACGCATAAGTGAACACTCGGAAGAAAATTGCAGAGAGAATTATGACTGAAACCAAAAAGCGTAGATAAAGTTTTCCCCAAGTTGTCACAATAAAGAATCAACCAAAGACTCATTAAAATTTTTTTTTTAATCTCAAGTGAAATTAGCAAAAAAACGTAATCCTTGAAATTTCACGTACAAAAAGTAACCCTTACAGCCCACTGTCCTATAAATATGACATCAACGTAAAAAGGCGTAAAACTATGAACTTACTTGTCAGGACTGTTTTTATTCAGGAATACGGTTAAATATACAGTTGTCTAACTGCTATCAAAGTCACTACTGTCTAGGGGAATTCTAACAATTTTTTACCGAATTTTGAAAACTACCATTGTGCAATTATGCTAATTGTGACTTAAATAACGCCACTGATCTGATATTGAATGATCAACTGACCTAGAAAAATTAACCTAGATAGCTTGGTCACCAGGGACACCTTTATCACTAAAAGAAAATTGTTCTCAGTGTAAATTTAGCCACAAAAAAATTAAAAGAAAGTTGTCTTATAAATAGGACAGTGGGCCGTAACGGGTTAATACTTCTATCACTGCTACATTCATTACTACTAATACCACTTCCTCTACTATTTCTATTGCAACTTATTGTAAATGCAATAAGTTAACTCTGCTGCTGCTACTAGAGTAGAAAGGGGGGTGCCAGTCCTGACCCTCGCCCCTGCTGCCACCTACAACTTTTTTACATAATTTATTCAAGGATTATTGATCGAGTCTAATGGGGTCAATGACCTCTTTTTCCAAGGTCGATTTATAATCAATCAATCTTGACATCACCTGTCAGAATTGTTTCCGGGGAAGTTAATTAATGTCTGACAGATGACGTCAAGTTAATTAATGTCTTTGATGTATTTCCAAAGAGAATGTTTCCGGGCGAATGTTTATTAATACCTGACAGATGATGTCATGATTGATTGATTTGTCACGAAAGGGGAATTAGTTTGCTGTTTCTAAGGAGAATTATTGATTGACGAAAGGGGAATTAATTTGTTGTTTCCAAAGAGAATTGTTTCCGAGCGAATGTCTATTAATGTGTTTGGAGTTCTACCAAGAGAATTGCTTGCTGGCGAATGTTTTAATCTTAGCGATGAATAGATTAGCGCGCGAAAGGGTTTCTTAGTAATTTCAAATGTGAGAGCACAGGGATGCCAAAAACAAAAGGAACTCACTGAAATTACGTTTACGAATTATTTGGGCGAAACCGTTTTAGACATTTTAGGGAATTATTTCGGTGAAACAGTTAGAGACATTTTAAAAGATGATTTTAGAAGATGTTTTAGAAGAGAATTTGAGGGTGAAACTCTGTGGTCATTATAGTAAACAAGTTGTATTTGAACAGTGTTGTGAGGTCCTCTACCCCAACCCCAAAGGGTTCCGATCCCCCTATCCCAACCTGAAGGAAGCCATCGGTCCCCAAAGGTCCCCCGGCACCCCAAAGGGTCCCCTGAGCCACCATTTTTTAATACTTTTTTAGGCTTTATTATATCTTTTCAGAACAAGTTATTTTCTTAATGTCCATCCTAAACCCATTTTACAAGTTGAAGTACCCATCATTTTCACCCACAACTTTACTTTACAGCCTTTTGAATGCTCCAACACCAAGCAATACTTTTCAAAAGACATTTCAGAGCAACTTCTTTTCTTAATGTCCTTCCTAAACCCATTTTACAAGTTGAAGTTCCCATCCTTTTCACCCACAACTTTACTTTACAGCTTTTTGAATGCCCCAACACCAAGCAATACTTTTCAAAGGGCATTTCCGAACAAGTTATTTTCTTAATGTCCTTCTTAAACCCATTTTACAAGTTGAAGTTCACGTCCTTTTCATCCCCAACTTTACTTTACAGCCTTTTGAATGCCCCAACACCAGGCAATACTTTTCAAAAGGAATTTCAGAAAAAGTTCTTTTCATAATGTCCATCCTAAACCCATTTTACAAATTGAAGTACACATCCTTTTCACACACAACTTTACTATACAGCTTTTTGAATGCGCCAACACCAACAAATACTTTTAAGCCCATTTCAGAACAAGTTCTTTTCTTAATGTCCCTCCTAAACCCATTTTAAAAATTGAAGTACCCATCCTTTACACCCACAACTTTACTTTACAGCTTTTTCAATGTTCCAACACCAGGCAATATTTTTCAAAAGGCATTTCAGAACAAGTTCTTTTCTTAGTGACCGTCCTAAACCCATTTTACAACTTGAAGTACCCATCCTTTTCACCCACAACTTTACTTTACAGCTTTTTGAATGCTCAACACCAAGCAATACTTTTCAAAAGGCATTTCAGAACAAGTTCTTTTCATAATGTCAATCTTAAACCCATTTTACAAATTGAAGTACCCATCCTTTTCACACACAACTTTACTTTACAGCTTTTTGAATGCGCCAACACCAACAAATACTTTTAAGCCCATTTCAGAACAAGTTCTTTTCTTAATGTCCCTCCTAAACCCATTTTACAAAATGAAGGACCAATCCTTTTCACTCAAAACTTTACTTTGCAGACATTTGAATGGTCCAACACAAGGCAATGCTTTCCAAAGGCATTTCAGAACAAGTTCTTTTCTTAGTGACATCTCTAAACCCATTTTAAAAATTTAAGTTCACATCCTTTTCACCAACAAGTTTAATTTGCTGCTATTTGAATGTTCCAACACCAAGCAATACTTTTAAAAGGCATTTCAAAACAAGTTCTTTTCTAGTGTCAGTCCTAAACCCATTTTAAAAATTGAAGTACCCATCCTTTTCACCAACAACTTTACTATACTGCTTTTTTGAATGCTCCAGCACCAAGCAATAGTTTGGTTAAGTTTTAGTTAAGAGTTTAGAGTTTTAGCTTAGAGTCTTTGCTCAGAGTTTGTGTTAAAGTTCTATTTTAGTTTAGTTTTAGTTAAGAGTTTAGAGTTTTACCATAGAGTGTTAGCTTAGAGTTTTAGTTAGAGTTGAAGTTTAGTTTAGTTTCAGTTAATAATTTAGAATTTTTTCTTAGAGTCATAGTTCAGAGTTTTAATTAAAGTTTTAGTTTGACTAAGTTTTAGTTAAGAGTTTCGATTTTTAGCTTAGAGTCTTAACTTAGAGTTTTTTTGATAGAGTTCTAGTTTAGTTTAACTTTAGTTATGAGTTTGATGTTTTACCTTTGAGTTTCAGTCAGAGTTCTAGTTTAGTTTAGTTTTAGTTAAGAGTTTGGTGTTGTACCTTAGAGTCTTAGCTTAGAGTTTTAGTTAGAGTTCTAGTTTAGTTTAGTTTTAGTTAAGAGTTTAGAGTTATAGCTTAGAGTCTTAGCTTAAAATTTTTTTTAGAGTTATAGATTATTTTAGATTTAGTTAATAGATTATAGTTTTTAGATTATAGACTTATCTTATATTTTTTTTTTAATTTCTATTATATTTTATTTTTAGTTAATAGTTTAGAGTTTTAGCTTAGAGTTGTAGTTTAGAGTTTTTGTAAGAGTTGAATTTTAGTTTAGTAATAGTTAGGAGTTTAGAGTTTTAGCATTGAGTATAAGTTTAGAGTTTTTGTTAGAGCTCTAGTATAGTTTAAATATAGTTAATCGTTTTTATTTTTAAATTCGAGACCTAGCTTAGAGTTTTAGTCTATTTTAGTTCTAGTTAAGAGTTTGGAGTTTTAGCTTAGAGTCTTATATTAGAGTTTGATTTCGATATCGAGTTTTTTTGAGTTATATTTAAGAGTTTAGAATTTTACACCTTATTAAGAGCCTTTAGTTTTTGTTAGATATGTAGTATAGTTTATTAATAGTTAATAGTTACTAGTTTTATAATGTAGTCAAAGAAAAGAGTTTTTGTTAGAGTTCTATTATATTGTATGGATATTTTATAGTTAAGAGTTTTTATATTTTAATATTATCTTATAGTTTTTGTTTAATTTCTAGTTTAGTTTAGTAATAGTTAAGAGTTTAGAGTTTTAGCTTAGAGTCTTAGCTTAGAGTTTTTGTTAAAGTTGAAGTTTAGTTTAGTAATAGTTAAGAGTTTAGAGTTTTATTTTAGAGTCTTAGCTTAGAGTTTTTGTTAAAGTTTGAAATTTAGTTTAGTAATAGTAAAGATTTTAGAGTTTTAGCTTATAGTCTTAACTTAGAGTTTTAGTTTAGTTTAGTTTTAGCTAAGAGTTTAGAGTTTTTTAGAATAGAGTCTTAGATTAGAGTATTTGTTAGAGTTCTAGTTTAGTTTAGTTTTAGTTAAGAGTTTAGAGTTCTTAGCTTAGAGTCTTAGCTTAGAGTTTTAGTTATAGTTCTAGCTTAGAGTCTTAGCTTAGATTGTTTTGTTAGAGTTCTATTTTATTTTAGTTATAGTTCAGAGTTTAGAGCTTTTGGCTGAGAGTCTTAGCTTAGAGTTTATTGTGAATTTCTAATTTATTTCAGTTTTAGTTAATAGTTTACTGTTTTAGCTTAGAGTCATATAGTATAGTTTTTGTTAGATTTGAAGTTGATTTTTTTAATATTTAAGAGTTTAGAGTTTTATATTATATTATTAGCTTAGAGTTTTTGTTAGAGTTCTAGTTTAGTTTAGTTGTAGTTAAGAGTTTAGAGTTTATAACCTAGAGTCTTAGCATAGAGTTTTGTTGAAGTTCTAGTTTAGTTTAGTAATAGTTAAGAGCTTAGATTTCTAGCACATAGTCTTATCGTAGAGTTTGCATTAAAGTTGAAGTCTTGTCTATTATTAGTTGATAGTTTATAGTTTTTTATTAGAATAGTATCTTAGAGTTTTTGTTTAATTTAGTTTTAGTACATATCATATAGTTTTTTATCAAATTTTAATATCTTATAGTTTGATTTATATTTCTAGTTTATTTTAGTTTTAGTTAAGAGTTTAGAGTTTTTAGCTTAGAGTCTTAGCTTAAAGTTTTAGTTATAGTTTTAGCTTAGAGTCTTAGCTTATAGTTTTTGTTTGAGTTATAGTTTAGTTTAGTTATTGTTTCTTGCTTAGAGTTTTTAGCTGAGAGTCTTAGCTTAGAGTTTTTGTTGACGTTTTAGTTTAGTTTAGTTTTAGTTAATAGCTTGAAGATTTAGCTTAGAGTCTTGTAATAGAGGTTCATTGAAAGTTGAAGTTTAGTTTAATAATATTAAGGAGATTAGAGTTTTAGCATATAGTAATAGCTCATAGTTTTTTTGTTAGATTTTTTGTTGCTTTTAGTTTTATAACTGAGTTAGATTTTATAGCTTATAGTCTGAGCATAGTTTTTTTTGAAGTTCTAATCTAGTTTAGTAATAGTTAAGTGTTTAGAGTTTTAGCTTATAGACTTATCTTAGAGTTATTGTTTAATTCAATTTTATTTAAGAGTTTAGAGTTTTTTAGCATAGAGTCTTAGCTTAGAAATTTTGTTAGAGTTCTTGTTTAGTTTAGTTATAGTTAAGAGTTTAGAGTTTTTAGCTTAGATTCTTAGCTTAGAGTTTTAGTTATAGTTATAGTTTAGTTTAGTTTTAGTTAAGAGTTTAGAGTTTAACCATATATTCTTATCTTAGAGTTTTAGTTAGAGCTGAAGTTTAGTTTAGGTACAGTTAAGAAATTAGAGTTTTAGCTTAGAGTCATAGCTTAGAGTTTTACTTAAAATTGTAGTTTAGTTAAATTTTAGTTAAGAGTTTCGAGTTTTAGCTTAGAGTCTTACCTAAGAGTTTTTGTTAGGGTTCTATTTTAGTTTAGTTTTAGTTAAGAGTTTAGAGTTTTAGCTTAGAGTATTAGCTTAGATTTCTTGTTAGTTCTAGTTTAGTTTAGTTATAATTAAGAAATTAGAGTTTTAGCTTAGAGTTATTGCTTAGAGTTTTAGTTAAAGTTATAGTTTCGTTAAGTTATAGTTAAGAGTTTATAGTTTTAGCTTAGAGTCATAGCTTAGAGTTTTTGTTAGAGTTCTAGTTTAGTTTAGTTTTAGTTAAGAGTTTAGAGTTTTAGCTTAGAGACTTAGCTTATAGTTTGTGCTAGAGTTCTAGTTTAGTTTAGTTATAGTTAAGAGTCTCGAGTTTTTATCTTAGAGTTTTAGCTTAGAGTTTCTGTTAGAGTTCTAGTTTAGTTTACTTCTAGTTAAGAGTTTAGAGTTTTAGCTTAGAGTCTTAGCTTAGAGTTTTTGTTAAAGTTGAAGTTTAGTTTAGTAATAGTTAAGAGTTTAGAGTTTTAGATTAGAGCCTTAGCTCAGAGTTTTATTTTATTTTATTTTTAGTTAAGATTTTAGATTTTTTTAGCATATAGTCTTAGCTTAGAGTTTATGTTATAGTTATAGTTTAGTTTAGTGTTAGTTAAGAGTTTAGGGTTTTTATATTAGAGTATTAGATTTGAGTTTTAGTTCTACTTCTAGTTTATTTTATTTTTAGTTAAGAGTTTAGAGTTTTACGATAGAGTCTTAGCTAAGAGTTCTAGTTAGAGTTGAAGTTTAGTTTAGTTATAGTTGAGAATTTAGAGTTTTAGTTTAGAGTCATAGATTACAGTTTTAGTTAAAGTTGTACTTTAGTTAAGTTTTAGTTAAGAGTTTAGAGTTTTAGCTTAGAGTCTTAGCTTAGAGTTTTTTTTAGAGTTCTAGTTTAGTTTAGTTTTAGTTAAGAGTTTAGAGTTTTACCTTAGAGTCTTAGCTTAGAGTTTTAGTTAGAGTTCTAGTTTAGTTTAGTTATAGTTAAGAATTTAGAGTTTTAGCTTCGAGTCATAGCTTAGAGTTTTAGTTAAAGTTATAGTTTAGTTAAGTTATAGTTAAGAGTTTAGAGTTTTAGCTTAGAGTCTTAGCTTAGAGTTTTAGTTAGAGTTCTAGTTCAGTTTAGTTTTAGTTAAGAGTTTAGAGTTTTAGCTTAGAGACTTAGCTTATAGTTTGTGCTAGAGTTCTAGTTTAGTTTAGTTATAGTTAAGAGTCTCGAGTTTTTATCTTAGAGTTTTAGCTTAGAGTTTCTGTTAGAGTTCTAGTTTAGTTTACTTCTAGTTAAGAGTTTAGAGTTTTAGCTTAGAGTCTCAGCTTATAGTTAGTGTTAGAGTTCTAGTTTAGTTTAGTAATAGTTAAGAGTTTAGAGTTTTAGCTTAGAGTCATAGCTTAGAGTTTTTGTTAGAGTTCTAGTTTATTGTAGTTATAGTTAAGAGTTTGTTTTTTTACCTTGGAGACTTAGGTTAGAGTTTTAGTTTAGTTTTAGTTAAGAGTTTAGAGTTTTAGCTTAGAGTCTTATTTTAAAGTTTTTGTTAGAGTTCTAGTTTAATTTAGTTTTAGTTAATAGTTTAGAGTTTTTAGATTAGAGTCTTAGTATAGTGTTTTTGTTGAAGTTCTAGTTTAGTTTAAAGTTTTAGCTTAGACTTAGAGTTTTAATTATATTTCTAGTTTAGTTTAGTTTTAGTTAAGAGTTTAGAGTTTTACCTTAGAGTCTTAGCTTAGAGTTTTTGTTAGAGCTCTAGTTTAGTTTAGTTATAGTTAAGAGTTTTAGCTTAGAGTCTTAGCTTAGAGTTTTTGTCAAAGTTGAAGTTTAGTTCAGTTTTAGTTAAGAGTTTAGTGTTTTTAGCTTAGGAATTAGTTTAGAGTTTTGTTGAAGTTCTAGTTTAGTTTAGTTTTAGTTTAGAGTTTTAGCTTAGACTTAGAGTTTTAATTAGAGTTCTAGTTTAGTTTAGTTTTATTTAATATTTTATAGTTTTTATATTAGAGTCTTATATTAATTTTATTTATAGTTATATTTTAATTTATTTTTATTTAATAGTTTAGATTTTTAAAATGGAGTCTTAGCTTATAGTTTTTGTTAGAGTTAAATTTTAGTTTAGTTACAGTTATGAATTTAGAGTTTTAGCTTAGTTTCATAGATTAGATTTTTTACTTAAAGTTATAGTTTGGTTAAGTTTTAGTTAAGAGTTTCGAGTTTTAGCTGAGTCTTAGCTTAGAGTTTTTGTTAGAGTTCTAGTTTAGTTTTAATTAAGAGTTTAGAGTTTTTAGCTTAGAGTCTTAGTTTAGAGTTTTTGTTATAGTTATAGCTTAGTTTAATTTTTGTTAAGAATGTGATGTTTTACCTTTGAGGTTCAGTTAGAGTTTTATATTAGTTTAGTTATTGTTAAGAGTTGATATTTTTACCTTAGAGTCTTAGACTATGGTTTTCGTTATAGTTATAGTTTAGTTCATTATTAGTTAAGAGTTTAGAGTTTTATATTAGAGTCTAAGCTGAGAGTTTCTTTTACGGCTCTAGTTTATTAAGTTACTGTTGTGCTTCTATTTATTTTTATGGTTAGATTGTACACATAGAAACAGATATGAGTTTTTGTTACAGCCACTGGATATTTTATGTTTAGCTAGAGGTATATAGTTTTACCTTATACAACTAGCTTGTAGTTTTTGTTAGATATCTATTTTATTTTAATACTATATAATAGTTATATGTTTTTCATTTTAGTTTAAGTTAGAGTTATAGTTTAGTTTACTTTTAGTTAAGAGTTTAGTGTTTTACCTTAGAGTCTTAGCTTAGAGTTTTTGTTAGATTTGAAGTTTAGTTTATTAATAGTTAAGAGTTTAGAGTTTTAGCTTAGAGTCTTAGCTTAGAGTTTTTGTTAGAGTTCTAGTTTGTTTTAGTTTTAGTTAAGAGTTTAGAGTTTTTAGCTTAGAGTCATAGCTTAGAGTTTTTTTTTGAAGTTCTAGTTTAGTTAAGTTTTAGTTAGTAGTTTAGAGTTTTAGCTTAGAGTCTTAGCTTATAGTTTTTGTTAGAGTTGAAGTTTATTTTAGTAATAGTTAAGAGTTTAGAGTTTTTAGTTTAGAGTTTTAGCATATATTTTTTGTTTAAGTTTTAGTTTATTTTAGTTTTAGTTAAGAGTTTAGAGTTTTATCTTAGAGTCTTAGCTTAGAGTTTTAGTTAGAGTTGAAGTTTATTTTAGTTATAGTTAAAAGTTTAGAGTTTCTTAGCTTATAGTCGTCGTTTAGACTTTTTTTTGTAGTTCTATTTTATTTTATTTAAGCGTCTAGATTTGTATTATAGAATCAGAGGTTAGAATTTTTACTGAGTTTGAAGTTGATTGTAGTCACAGTTTCTAGTTTAGAGTTTTAGATTAGAGTCTTAGATTAGAGTTTTAATTAGAGCTCAGTTTAGTTTAGTTTTAGTTAAGAGTTTAGAGTTTTATCTTAGAGTCATAGCTTAGAGTTTTTTGAAGTTCTAGTTTAGTTTAGTTTAGTTAAGAGTTTAGAGTTCTACCTTAGAGTCTTAGCTTAGAGTTTTACTTAGAGTTGAAGTTTTGTTTAGTTATAGTTAAGAGTTTAGAGTTTTAGCTTGGAGTCTTAGCTTAGAGTTTTAGTTAGAGTTCTAGCTTAGTTTAGTTATAGTTAAGAGTTTCGAGTTTTACTCTAAATACTTAGCATAGAGTTTTATTTAGAGTTCTAGTTTAGTTTAGTTTTAGTTAAGAGTTTTGAGTTTTACCTTAAAGTCTTAGATTAGAGTTTTAGTTAGGGTTGAAGTTTCGTTTAGTTTAGTTATAGTTAAGAGTTTATAGTTTTAGCTTAGAGTCTTAGCTTAGAGTTTTAGTTAGAGTTATTGTTTATTTTAGTTTTACTTAAGAGTTATAGCTTAGAGGTTTAGCCTAGAATCTTAGCTTAGACATTTAGTTAGAGTGGAAGTTTAGTCTGAACTAGCATAACCAAAAAATTACACAATATTTCATAGAAATACCAACACCATGGTTTAGGTTATATTAAGTTATTTCCGAGGTAAATGTTCCCCACGGTTATGGCATTTGAGAAGAGTGGAGATTATCCGTCGTGCTACGTCATAGACAGACTACTTCAAATGCTCAACAATCAACCTGGGGGGATTTTCCATCGAGGATGGTTAGGTTAGGCGAAGGGGGTTTTTTTAGTAAAGATGATGAGGTTAGTTTGGACTAGATTAAGTTAGGTAAGATTAGATTAGGTTAATTCAGGTTAGTTAAGTTAGGCTAGGTTAGCTAAGTTAGGTTAGGTTAGGTTAGTAAACATCTCTCCATGTTTAAGTTAGGTTAGGCTAGATTAAGTTATGATAGGTTAAGTTAGGTTAGGTTAGGTTAGCCTACGTACACGCGCGTACGATATAACATAATCTAGCCTAACCTAACTTAAACATGGAGAGATGTTTACTAACTAACCTAACCTAACCTAACTTAGCTAACCTAACCTAACTTAACTAACCTGAATTAACCTAATCTAATCTTACCTAACTTAATTTAGTCTAACCTAACCTAACCATACTCGCCGGAAAATCCCCCCAAGCCTAACCTAACCATACTCACCGGAAAATCCCCCCATGTCGACTTTGTACCAGTTAGATTAGGTTAGCTTATCATGAGCGCTCATGATAAGCTAACCTAATCTAACCTAACTTAAACGTGGAGAAACCTAACCTCTAACCTAACCTAATCTAACCTATGGTTTTGGTATTTCTATGCAATATTGTGTAATTTTGTGGTTATGCTAGTTTGGACTAAACTTCAACTCTAACTAAATCTCTAAGCTAAGATTCTAGGCTAAACCTCTAAGCCATAACCCTTAACTAAAACTAAATTAAACAATAACTCTAACTAAAACTCTAAGCTAATAATCTAAGCTAAAACTCTAAACTATTAAATATAAATAAAATAAAGTGAAATTCAACCATAACTAAAACTATAATCTAAAACTTTAAGTTAAAACTTAAAACTCTTTACTAAAACTAAACTAAACTAGAACTCTATCTAAAACTCTAAGCTAAGACTTTAAGGTAAAACTCTAAACTCTTAACTACAACTAAACTAAGCTAGAACTCTAACTAGAACTCTAAGCTAAGACCCCAAGCTAAAACTCTAAACCCTTAACTATAACTAAACTAAACTTCAACTCTAAGTAAAACTCTAAGCTAAGACTCTGAGGTAGAACTCTAAACTCTTAACTAAACTAAACTAGAACTTCAACGAAAACTCTAAGCTAAGACTCTATGATAAAACTCTAAACTCTTAACTAGAACTAAACTAAACTAGAACTCTAAGTAAAACTCTAAGCTAAGACTCTAAGCTAAAAACTCTAAATTCTTAACTATGACTAAACTAAACTTCAACTTCAACAAAAACTCTAAATTACGACTCTAAGCTAAAAAACTCTAAATTCTTAACTATAAATAAACTAAACTTCAACTCTAACTATAACTCTAAGCTAAGACTATAAGCTTAAACTTTAAACTCTTAAATAAAAATAAAATAAACTAGAACTCTAACAAAAACTCTAATCTATGACTCTATGCTAAAAATATAAAATATTAAATACTAATAAACTAAAATTCAACTATAAAAAAAAATATAAGATATTTCTATAATATAAAACTCTAAAATCTTAATTAAAACTAAACTAAACTAAAACTTCAACAAAAACTCTAAGCTTCTGCTCTAAGCTAAAAACTCTAAACTCTTAACTAAAACTAAAATAAACTAGAACTCTAAGCTAAGTCTCTAAGGTAAAACTCCAAAATCTTAACTATATGTAAACTAGAACTCTAACAAAAACTCTAAGCTAAGAATCTATGCTAAAAAACTCTAAATTCTTAAATAAAACTAAACTTAAAAAAAACTCTAAGCTAAGACTACAATATAAAACAAGAGACTATTTACTTATGATGAAATACTCCTTGATCTTAACAAAAGATCTGGGCTATTTGTCTGATGTAAAACTAAAATCTCTTAACTATAACTCCACTAAACTAGATCTCTCCTTAAAACTCAAATTTAAAAAATAAAATTCTTAACTAAAATTAAACTAAACTAGAACTCTAACAAAAACTCTAAGCTAAGACTCTAAGGTAAAACTCTAAACTCTTAACTAAAACTAAACTAAACTAGAACTATAAAAAAAACTCTAAGCTAAGACTCAGCTAAAACTCGAAACTCTTAACTAAAACTTAACAAAATTATAACTTTATAAACTAGAACTCTAACATAAACTCTAAGCTAAGACTCTAAGATTAAACTCTAAACTCTTAACTATTACTAAACTAAACTACAACTATAAACAAAACTCTAATCTAAGACTCTAAGGTAAAACACTAACCTCTTAATTATAAGTAAACTAAACTAGAACTCTAACTGAAACTCAAAGGTAAAACATCAAATTCTTAACTAAAATTAAACTAAACTAGAACTCTAACAAAAACTCAAAGCTGAATTTCTAAATTCTTAACTAAAACTAAACTAAACAAGAACTCTAACAAAAACTCTAAGTTAAGACTCAGCTAAAATTCGAAACTAGTAACTAAAACTTAACCAAACTATAACTTTAAGTAAAACTCTAATCTATGACTCTGAGCTAAAAATCCAAATTCTTAACTGTAACTAAACTAAACTTTAACTCTAACTAAAACTCTAAGCTAAGACTCTATGGTAAAACTATAAACTCTTAACTAAAACTAAATTAAACTAGAACTCTAAATAAAACTAAGCTAAGACTCTAAGCTAAAAACTCTAAACTCTTAACTATTACTAAACTAAACTTCAACTTTAACAAAAACTCTAAGCTAAGACTATAAGTTAAAACAATAAACTCTTAAATAAAACTAAACTAAAAGAGTACTCTAACTGAAACTCAAAGGTGAAACTTCAAATTATTAACTAAAGTTAAACTAAACTCGAACTCTAACAAAAACTCTAAGGTAAAATTCTAAATTCTTAAGTAAAACTAAGCTAAACTATAACTATAACTAAAACTCTAAGCTAAGACTCAGTTAAAACTCGAAACTTTTAACTAAAACTTAACCAAACTATAACTTTAAGTAAAACTCTAAGCTATGACTCTAAGCTAAAACTCTAAATTCTTCCCTGTAACTAAACTAAACTTTAACTCTAACTAAAACTCTAAGAAAAGACTATATGGTAAAACTCTAAACTATTAACTAAAACTAAATTAAACTAGAACTCTAAATAAAACTAGGCTAAGACTATAATCTAAAAACTCTAAACTCTTAACTAAAACTAAACTAAACTAGAACTCCAATAAAAACTGTAAGTCTAATCTAAAACTCTAAACTAAAAATAAAAAAAACTAGAGCTTAAATAAATACACTAAACTAAGATTCCATGCTAAAAACACTAAACTCTTAACTAAAACTAAACTAAATTAAAACTCTAAGCTAAGTCTCTAATGTAAAACTACAAACTCTTAAGTAAAACTAAACTTTAACAAAAACTCTAAGCTAAGACTTTAAGCTAAAACTCTAAGCTCTTAACTATTACTAAACTAAACTAGAACTCTAACACAAACTATAAGCTGAGACTCTAAGCTAAAACTCTAAACTCTTAACTAGAAGTAAACTAAACTAGAACTCTAACAGAAACTCTAAGCTAAGACTCTAAGCTAAAAACTCGAGACTCTTAACTATAACTAAACTACTCTAGAACTCTAGGACAAACTATAAGCTAAGACTCTAAGCTAAAACTCTAAACTCTTGACTAAAACTAAACTGAACTAGAATTCTAACTAAAACTCTAAGCTAAGACTCTAAGGTAAAACTCTAAACTCTTAACTATAACTTTACTAAACTATAACTTTGACTAAAACTTTAAGGTATGACTCTAAGCTAAAACTCTAAATTGTCAACTATAACTAAACTAAACTATAACTCTAACTACAACTCTAAGCTAAGACTCTAAGGTAAAACTCTAAAATCTTAACTAAAACTAAAATAAAGTAGAACTCTAACAAAAACTCTAAGGTAAGACTCTAAGCTAAAACTCGAAACTCTTAACTGAAACTTAACTAAACTACAACTTTATGTAAAACTCTAAGCTATGACTCTAAGCTAAAACTCTAAATTCGTAACTGTAACTAAACTAAACTTCAACTCTAACTAGAACTCTAAGCTAAGACTCTATGGTAAAACTCTAAACTCTTAACTAAAACTAAACTAAACTAGAAGTATAACTAAAACTCTAAGCTAAGACTATAAGCTAAAAACTCTAAACTCTTAACTAAAACTAAACTAAACTATAAATCTAACAAAAAATCTAATCTAAGACTCTAAGCTAAAAAACTCTAAACTCTTAACTAAAACTAAACTAAACTAAAACTCTAAGCTAAGACTCTAAGCTAAAACTCTAAACTCTTAACTATTACTAAACTAAACTTTAACTTTAACAAAAACTCTAAGCTAAGACTCTAAGCTAAAACTCTAAACTCTTAACTATTACTAAACTAAACTTTAACTTTAACAAAAACTCTAAGCTAAGACTCTAAGCTAAAACTCTAAACTTTTAACTATTACTAAACTAAACTATAACTTCGACAAAAACTATGCTAAGACTCTAAGCTAAAAACTCTAAACTCTTAACTAAAACTAAACTAAACTAGAACTCTAACAAAACTCTAAGCTAAGACTCTAAGCTAAAACTCTAAACTCTTAACTATTACTAAACTAAACTTCAACTTTAACAAAAACTCTAAGCTAAGACTCTAAGCTAAAACTCTAAACCATTAACTAAAACTAAACTAAACTAGAACTTCAACAAAAACTCTATGCTAAGACTCTAATCTAAAAGCTATAAACACTTAACTAAAACTAAACTAAACTATAACTCTAACAAAAACTCTAAGCTGATACTCTATGATAAAAAACTCTAAACTCTAAATTAAAAATAAAATAAACTAAACCTCTGAGATAATGCTATAAGATAAAACTATAAGCTCTTTACAGTTACTAAACTAAACTTCAACTTTAACAAAAACTCTAAGATAATACTCTAATATAAAACTCTAAACTCTTAACTATTACTAAACTAAACTTCAACTTTAACAAAAATTATAATCTAAGACTCTAAGCTAAAACTCTAAACTATTAACCATTACTAAACTAAACGAGAACTACAACAAAAACTCTATGCTAAGACTCTAAGCTAAAAACTCTAAACTCTTAAATAAAACTAAACTAAACTAGAACTCTAACAAAAACTATAAGATAAGACTCTAAGCTAAAACTCTAAACTCTTAACTATTACTAAACTAAACTTCAACTTTAACAAAAACTCTAAGCTAAGACTCTAAGCTAAAACTCTAAACTATTAACTAAAACTAAACTAAACTAGAACTTCAATAAAAACTCTACGGTATGACTCTAAGCTAAAAACTCTAAACTCTTAACTAAAAGTAAAATAAACTAGAACTCTAACTAAAACTCTAAGCTATGACTCTAATTTAAAACACCAAACTCTTAAATAAAACTAAACTAAACTAGAGCTCTAACAAAAACTCTAAGCTAAGACTATAATATAAAAAAAACTATAAACTCATAAATAAAACTAACATGACAAATTTCTCGAATATAGTAATATAATGTAAAACTCAATACTATTAACTAAAAAGAAAAAATACTATAACTCTAACAAAAACTCTAAAATAATACTCTAAGCTAAAAATAAAAATTACTAACTAAACCTAAACAAAGCTTCAACTCTAACAAAAAGGTCTAAGCTAAGACTCTAAGCTAAAACTATAAACTATTAACTAAAACTAAACTAAACTAGAACTTCAACCAAACTCTAAGCTAAGACTCTAAGCTAAAAACTATAAAATATTAAATAAAAATAAAATAAAATATAAATCTAAAAAAAAATATAAGATAATAATATAAGCTATAACTACGAAATTTGAAGTAAAATTAAAATCAACTAGAAATATAACTAAAACTGTAAGCTAAGACTCTAAGGTAAAACACAAAACTCTTAACTAAAACTAAACTAAACTAGAACTCTAACTAAAACTCAAAGGTAAAACATCAAACTCTTAACTAAAATTAAACTAAACTAGAACTCTAAAAAAAAACTCTAAGTTAAGACTCTAATCTAAAAATCGAAACTCTTAACTAAAACTTAGCCAAACTAAAACTTTAATTAAAACTCTGATCTATGACTCTAAGCTAAAATTCTAAATTCTTAACTGAAACTAAACTAAACTTCAAGTCTAACTAAAAATTTAATCTAGGAATCTAAGGTAAAACTATAAACTCTTAACTAAAACTAAACTAAACTAGAACTCTAACTCAAACTCTGAGCAAAGATTCTAAGCTAAAACTATAAACCCTTAACTAAAACTACACCAAACTATAGCTTGGTGTTGGAACATTCAAAAAAGCAGTATAGTAAAGTTGTGGGTGAAAAGGATGGGTACTTCAATTTGTAAAATGGGTTTAGGACGGTCACTAAGAAAAGAACTTGTTCTGAAATGCCTTTGAAAAGTATTGCTTGGTGTTGGAACATTCAAAAAGCTGTAAAGTAAAATTGTGGGTGTAAAGGATGGGTACTTCAATTTGTAAAATGGGTTTAGGAGGGTACGTTAAGAAAAGAACTTGTTCTGAAATGCTCTTGAAAAGTATTGCTTGGTGTTGGCGCATTCAAAAAGCTGTAAAGTAAAGTTGTGTGTGAAAAGGATGGGTACTTCAATTTGTAAAATGGGTTTAGGATGGTCACTAAGAAAAGAACTTGTTCTGAAATGCCTTTGAAAAGTATTGCTTGGTGTTGGAACATTCAAAAAGCTGTAAAGTAAAGTTTTGGGTGTAAAGGATGGGTACTTCAATTTGTAAAATGGGTTTAGGAGGGACATTAAGAAAAGAACTTGCTCTGAAATGCTCTTGAAAAGTATTGCCTGGTGTTGGCGCATTCAAAAAGCTGTAAAGTAAAGTTGTGTGTGAAAAGGAAGGGTACTTCAATTTTGTAAAATGGGTTTAGGACGGAGATTAAGAAAAGAACTTGTTCTGAAATTCCTTTTGAAAAGTATTGCCTGGTGTTGGGGCATTCAAAAAGCTGTAAAGTAAAGTGTCGGGTAAAAAGAACGGGTACTTCAACTTGTAAAATGGGTTTAGGAAGGACATTAAGAAAAGAAGTTGCTCTGAAATGTCTTTTGAAAAGTATTGCTTGGTGTTGGAGCATTCAAAAAGCTGTAAAGTAAAGTTGTGGATGAAAAGGATGAGTACTTCAACTTGTAAAATGGGTTTAGGATGGACATTAAGAAAATAACTTGTTCTGAAAAGATATAATAAAGCCTAAAAAAGTATTAAAAATGGTGGCTCAGGGGACCCTTTGGGGTGCCGGGGGACCTTTTGGGACCGATGGCTTCCTTAGGGGGATCGGAACCCTTTGAGGTTGGGGTAAAGGACCTCACAACACTGTTCAAATACAACTTGTTTACTATAACGACCACAGAGTTTCACCCTCAAATTCTCTTCTAAAACCTCTTCTAAAATCATCTTTTAAAATGTCTCTAACTGTTTCGCCGAAATAACTCCCTAAAATGTCTAAAACGGTTTCTCCAAAATAATCCGTAAACGTAATTTCAGCGAGTTCCTTTTGTTTTTGGCATCCCTGCGCTGTCACATTTGAAATTACTAAGAAACCCTTTCACGCGCTAATCACTTCATCGCTAAGATCAAAACATTCGCCCGGAAACAATTCTCTTGGTAGAACTCCAAAGACATTAATAGACATTCACTCGGAAACAATTCTCTTTGGAAACAACAAATTAATTCCCCTTTCGTGAATCAATAATTCTCCTTATAAACAACAAATTAATTCCCCTTTCGTGACAAATCAATCAATCATGACATCATCTGTCAGGTATTAATAAACATTTGTCCGGAAACATTCTCTTTGGAAATACATCAAAGACATTAATTAACTTGACGTCATCTGTCAGACATTAATTAACTTCCCCGGAAACAATTCTGACAGGTGATGTCAAGATTCATTGATTATAAATCGACCTTGGAAAAAGAGGACATTGACCCCATTAGACTCGATCAATAATAATTGAATAAATTATGTAAAAAAGTTGTAGGGTCAGGACTGGCACCCCCCTTTCTACTTACTAGTACTACCGCTTTTACTTTTAATACTACGACTAGAAATACAAGTACTACTACTATGACTACTATGACAACTATGTTCAAGGGTATGATGGTAAAATTTTCAAGGAGTTTTTTTTTATGAGGGTGGGGGGGGGGGTTGAACTTAATCAAAACACGCCATCTGTATGCAAGTCGTCAAAAGGACGTAACAGTAATATCTTTGAAAATGTTTGGTGTGCGAGTTGAAACTAAAAGGGCTTGTTGTGAGGGATGTTGCACTAACCAAAAGAAAAGATTTGCATTCCATTGCTACTGCTTCTACTCGTACTTCTACTACTGCTAATACTACTCCTGTTACTACTTCTCTCACTAAAGTTAAGGCTACCAGTACTAATTCTACTGCTACTACTACTAATGCTGCTACGAAAACTAAGGCTATCAAGGCGAAAAATTTTGGGAAATATTGAAACTGTATGGAAGTAAAACGAAATACACTATGCCCACACAGGTTGTTAAGGGGGCAAATCAGAAATAATCTAGGAACGGGTCATGGTATTAAGTTTAAACTTTTTGAGCGTGGTGAAGGGGATGTGGAAGAAACCAAAGGTGCTTTTTGCATACTGCTACTACTGGTACTACAAAAACTGCTACTGCGCAAGCTAAGAGTATTAAGGTGAAGCTTTCAAGGACTATTTAGGCGGTTGTTGAACTAATTTAATAAGTTCTAATATTATTTTTAAGAGCCAAAAGATACTGGAGGGCAAGCAGCCCTCCAGTCCAGTCAAGATTTCTAGACAATCAATTTGTTCAGCCTAATAGAATGGTCCAGTAACTACGTTAAAACTAAATCAAAAGGCCCTGTGTGTTTGGTTTCAATAAGACACATCAGCAACAAATCGAGAACGACCGAGGGTGTTAAGTTGAAGCTTTTGGCACTACTACTATTACTACTTCTGCTCTTACAATTTAAATAAATCAAAAGAGTGTAAGTGTATCCATGTTGTCATAGAGCATAGAAAGAATTTTTTGGGAATGATATTATGTTTTATTTTATAGGTCAACTTGAGGAGGTATAAAATTAAATCAAACAATACTATTTGCGTCAGGATTAAACATTGGGGAAGAATTTTCTCCAACATTCGAATAGCAAGCCAAACTATAGATTCTAATAGAAAAAACCATAAAGATATAAATTTTGTTCCACAAACAAGACTGTATCAATAAAAACAAGCAGAAATTAATGTAAAAACTTTTCCCACAAAACAAGTTTTTAAAAGAATAGTAAAGAGATCCATTAAACCAAAAATGAGCAGAAACAAAGTTGAATAATTTTCCAAGAGTAAAACTACCACATTTCAAAATTAACAAATAAACAAAACCCCAAACGAACAGAAATTACAATAAATAACCACCGAGTAAAACTCAAAATGAGAAAAAATTAACACGAGTAGTGCTGACAACCCCCATGCCTTCTCAAGACCAGAACATAATTTGCACTTTACTGAGAAAAAAAACAACAACTGACCAGAGATAATTTCTGTTCGTTTTGGGTTTCATTTATTTATCAATGATGATTTGTGGCAGTTTTATGCTTGGAAGATTATTTTAATTAATTGCTCATTTTCTTTTTAATGGAGGTATTTCCTTTTCTTTGAAAAACTTGTTTGTGGAACACGTTTTTTAAATTAATAACATTCGAAAAAACATTTATTATTCTTTTATTCATCCATATTTTCTTTTTTCATTTCTGCCTGGCTTCTTCCTTTTCATCTGATTTTTAACCTTTTCAAATCCTTCAAAACGAAACAACAAAGATTCTTTTTAATATTGATTAATCAAAAAAACTTTTTGCACAAAATAAGTTCTTCAAAAACAGTAAAGAACTCCATTAAACCAAAAATGAACAAAAATAGAAACAAATAATCTACCAAGCATACAACTAACACAAATCAGTATTAATAAATAAATGAAACCGAAAACAAACAGAAATTTAAAAAAAGTCAAACTCAAAACGAGCGGAAATTAGTCTGAGTAGGGTTCTAAACCCCATCTTTCTAAAAGCCAGAATATAATTTGTACTTTACTGAAAAAAATTCAAATGAATTTACCGAAGAAAAATGTGCATTGTCAGTTTAATTTACATATGCTGATATTTATTCCTTAAAATCTTAATTAATTTTGTTTTTTTTAAGTTATAAAAGTAAAAACATTTAAAATAATTTTTTTTTCAGTGAAGTACAAATTATGCTCAGGCTTTTAGAAAGCATAAAACCCTACTCAGATTAATTTCTGCTCGTTTTGAGTTTGACAAGACAAGCCAAAAATATGCCCCAGGGCATAACTTACAACCCTTGCCCTGAGGGTTGTGGGGGAGTTTCCACCTGTAAAACATAATTTCTATGTGGAAATCAACTACGCTGAACAAAATGGCTGTCTCGAAATTTTGATTGGATGTGTTTGGGGAAATGGTGGGCAAAAAGGGCACTAGCCATTTCAATTTCCAATCGAATGAGCCCTTTTTGAAGTTTCTGCGACAACTCCTTCGATACGAAGTGCCCTGGTCTAAGACCAAGAAAAAAAATAATACTGTGTGCCAACATCGTTCTTTACTTAGGCAGCGCTATTGCACTGCCTATGATTATAGTTCATCAATTAAATATCTCTAAGAGGCTTGTAAGCTTTTTTCATTGTAAGAACAACATTTCTTTTTATTTATTGTCTGCCATGACCATTTGTTCGGAATGTTGCCTTTGACTATTTATGGGATATTCCCAACTAATTCCCGTTACCCCAATTACCTGACATAGATCCGATTTTTCATGTAAAATTCGTCGAACATCAAGAGCATATATGATTGTTCGTCAGGCTGGGTCAAAAATATAGAACTCTATATCGGCTAAAATCAGGGTGCATTCCCATAAAGGATTATTTAAAGGTCACTAAAAAAATTATCTGAAAGTTAAATCTTTAGCGGAACAGTTATAGTTCTTTTTGTTTCTGCTTGTAAAGTTAGTTAAGGTGGCTTTTTATTATTTATGTTTAATTTGCAGTGATTAGGTATGGCACTAGGCACTTGCACTGCATACATCTGTATTCAAATAAAGTTATTGTAATATTTTAACATTAATAATTACATACAGCCAAAAAATATCAAAGGTTTCTTAGTTTCGTTACTATGGTTATGGAAATCGATACTATGGTTTCGTTCTGCCTCTCTATATTGTCTATAAATTCATCTCAAACGGGTAAAATTGCCTAAGACAGCATGAACTAACAATATACGCTCATACTACTGCTAAATATAGAAAAGAGGATTGTATGATAATACTAGTCACTCCCAATATGCCATAGAAACTAGTTCTATCATCAAAACATTATCCAAAAATGTTCTAATCCACCAAAAATTAAGCTTTTGGATTGTCATAAATATGAAAATATAGCCTAAGAAAGCAATAATTAAATCGAATAAATATACCATAGTCCATGTAATCGTAGAATATATCCTTGAACTGTGCTATTACATCCCATAAGGCGTATAAATTATTAAGAACAAAAAAGTTAAAGAAAAAATAAAAGTTACAGAGCATATTTAATGATGCTGGTAAATTAATATCACTTGGACCAAGGGCGCCGGCAGAAAATTTTCCAGGGGGGGGGGCAGACGCCAAAATAGCAGTAGTGGTTGGGGGACAGGGAAAATATTTCAGGATATTTTTTCGTAGGAATAAGTTTATTTTTAAATACTTTTGGGAAAAAACTCAAATAAAAAGAACAATTAAATTACATGTAAAATGAAATAAAATACAGTAATTTTTAAACGACACCGATTCCTGATAAAGGGATCAATTTATTTAATTAATAATATTTAATTATTGTGCATTTAATATTAAAAGAAAAGCAAACTCAAACCAAAATTACAGAACGATTTATTGCTTCCGTAGATTATAACAGATATAGACTTGTCTTTATGCAATTTCCTACGCCTTAGAATAGCTTACGGAAGGAATATATATACTCAAACATCATCCTGCCTCCATAGATACCACATTTTTGTTTTATAACGGCCATGTAAAACGTATCTCTTTCATAACAGGACAATTCTCCCCTAGAGCTTAAACCCTTATATATATATATATACCCTTATATATTCAGACATTTAAAATACAATAGAATAGCGAAAGAAAAAAAAAACTTACTATCCAGATGTCAAATTTACCCTCTTTCTTTTTATTATCCTATTCAACTAAATAAAATGAACAGGTTCAAAGAAATTTCGTCACAGGAGAATCTTATCAAATAAATAAAGTAAAAATTGATTTGGGCCAATATTCACCAAAACCAAAAATGGAATTCTCATGACAATTGCTACACCGGCAGTATTGGCTTTTTATGCTGATTCTAAATATATAAAATCCTTTCAGTTTATTGTTACCCACCCAAAACTAAAAATCTGAGAAAATTTGCCTTATTTTAGAAAAAAAGGAAACATCCCCAAAAAAGCAAAGTGATCTGATTGAAAATCCTTTTATTAGATACATTATATTAGAGAACACTACCGTAGAGGTTTCAAGCTCCAATATTCAAAACGTGGAGTTTCACTTTGTTTTTCAGAAGAAACATCGTCGATGCATGTTTATTTCTTTTACCTTTTCCCAGGGTGAATGTATCAAACCGAAGGTCCAAGATAATTGGGAGGGAGCTCATTCAACCGTAAATTTAAAGCTCTTTTTAAGTGACCATACAGGCTGTATTGCCACCCTGGCATGTGAAAATTTACTAAATCTGAGAGGAAAAATTTACTAAATCGCATCTGTTTTTACTAAATGCTAAAAAAAAAAAATTTCACCATTACCATCGATGCACCATCAAGCATCAATTTTTACTATAGGAGGATAATCAATAGGATTTTCAAAATCTTTTTTCCTTTTTTCTTATTTTTTTCTCTTTTCCTCTTTTCTTTGTCTTTTCCTCTTTTCTTTCATTTTCATAGTATGATTGAAAATTCTGGAAACCTACAAGTTCAAATATCCTTTTTTTGGATTGTTTGGATGTACTACTGGGTAGGCTTCATTTTCCAGATTCGGTGTATGCAAGACGTCAAATATTAGTCTGGAATCTTGGATTCTGGAAATTCTTCTGGTGAAACCCGGCTTTAAATTTATCAATGGTCTTCAAGTCATAAAATTCAGATATATTGAAAAAGTCTGAATCTGGGAAAATTTTCTAAAAACAAATTAAGCCGGCATACCAGTCCTGATTTTAAATAGTTTGCCTTTTATAGCGAGTATCAAGAAGAAGCCGAGAGAAAAGTAGAGATTTTTAAGCGCTAGGGTTGACCCGAAATCACAAAAATGAGAGCAATAGTAGCCATAATATCTAACGTAATCGAAATCAGATTTTTTAATGAACGGACCCAAATTTTCCCCCTGAATTCATGGAAAATAACAAAAGTTTTGTTTACATTAAATCATGACTTTTTACTAGACTTTGGGAAATTTACTAGATACTCTAAATTTTTTTACTACATCTAGGAAAATCCCACTGACGGTGGTAACCCTGCATACAGGTTGGGTCAGGGAAAAGTCTTGTTTTCCGCCCTTTTAGGGCACCAAACTATGACTTTACCCTAAAGAGGACGAATTTGCAATCAATTTCAAATTCTGAGAAGCTATTTGAATCAAAAATATCAATAACTACATTTTAGGCTTCCCAGTTGCAAAAGAAGTAATGCCACACAGTGGCAGTACTGGATTCAGCCAAGTTGATTCGCTTGATTTGTAGTGTAATTAGGCTACGTTTGGTAACCTGTAATTGCGTATCAGCTATTATGAGGGGGGAGGGGGATTGAGTCATGGTTTAGGTGGGGATAGGGTAGATTCATAAATAAAGTATATTTTAATGGGAAAACTGCTTACTCTCCATGAGGCTTCAGATAAATGTTGAAAGTGATAGGGGGAGTAGGAATTAATTAAAATCTTTCTCTATACAGCTAAAATCTTTCCATATTTCTTTCCATTTTTCTCTATACATTTCCATATCTATCAGCAGAGAGGTGGAAAAGGCAAGGTAGGTCATCATCAGCCCCGCCAGGAAATTTCTTTATGGTGGCAAGTAGCCTACTGCTAGGGACCTACTTTTCAGTAATTTTCATTGGTAGTATTTTTCTTTTTTTTATTTATACGAGTAGTTCAATGTATTTAAACAAATGTATGTAATGTATATATCGATAAGAAAATCAACTATAGAGGCTGCGATGGCTTCAGTTTTGTAGAAGATTAATTAAAAAACATTTTGCACAAAATGAGTTTTTCAAAAAAACTTATTTTCAACTTTTCAACTATTTTTATTCCATCCAAAAATTTTTCTATCCAATTTTTGTTGGATGTTTTCGGGGAAATGGTGGGCGTGGAAGGGGTTTTAGTTTTCCTCCTATCACTTTTGACTATTAAAAAGGGCACTAGCCCTTCGAAGTTTTCGGAGTTTCTACTACAACGCTCTATAAAAGCCTTATATGCCCCCAGGGCACAATTTATAACCCTTGCCCTGAGGGGTGTGGGGGGAGTTTATCATCCTCAAAGACATAACATCCAGAACTTTCAACTACGTGGAAAAAATGGCTATCTCGCAATTTTAATTGGATGTGTTTGAGGAAATGGTGGGTGTGAGAGGGGGGTTAGTTTCCCTCCAATTAGTTTTGACTAGCCTAATTAAAGGGCACTAGCCCTTTCAATTTCCAATTGAATGAGCCTTTTTTGAAGTAACTACGACAACATTTTCTACAATAAAAACCTTATATACCCCCAGGGCATAACTTACACCCTTAGCCCTGAAGGCTCTGGGGAGTGTCATCCTCAAAGACCTAATTTACAGAACTTTCGTCTACGTTGAACAAAATGGCTATCTTAAAATTGTGATTGGATGCGTTTGGGGAAATGGTGAGTGTAAGAGGGGGTAGTTGCCCTCCAATCACTTTCGACTGTTAGATAGGGTACCAGTCCTTTCAATTTCCAATAAAATGAGCCCTTTTTGAAGTTTCTACGACAAAACTTTCAATAAAAACTTTATATGCCCCCAGGGCATAACTTATAACCCTTGCCCCAAGAGGTCTTTGAGGGGTTATCATCTTCAAAGACCTAATTTCCAGAACTTTCAACTATTCTGAACAAAATGACAAAGATTTTGATTGGATGTGTTTGGATAAATAGTGGGCGTGGAAGGGGTGTTAGTTGCCTTCCAATCACTTTCGACTATTAAAAAGGGCACTAGCCATTTCAGTTTCCAATCGAATGAGCCCTTTTTGAAGTTTCTATGACAACGGTTTCTATGATAACCTTATATGCCCCAAGGGCATAACTTATAACCCTTGTCCTAAAGGCTATGGGGGTTAAAGACCTAATTTTTAGAACTTTCAACTGCGTTGAACAAAATCGCAAAATTTTGATTGGATGTGTTTGGGAAAATGTAAGTGTGAGAGGGGGTTTAGTTGCCCTCCAATCACTTTTGACTATTAAAAAGGGCACTAGCCCTTTGAATTTCCAATCAAATTGAGCCCTTTTTGAAGTTTATACGACAAAGCTTTCTATAAAAAACCTTATTCGCCCCCAGGGCATAGCTTACAACCCTTGCCCTGATTGCTGTGGGGGGATAGTCCTCCTCAAAAACATAACTTCTATCTGGACATCATCTACGCTGAACAAAATGGCTATCTCGAAATTTTGATTGGATTTGTCTGGGGAAATATTGGTAGTGGAAGGGATTTTAGTTGCCTTCCAATCACTTTCGACTATTAAAAAGGGCACTAGCCATTCCAATTTCCAATCGAATGAGCTCTTTTCTAAGTTTCTACGACAACTCCTTCGACATGATGTTCCCCGGTATGAAAAAAATACATTGTGCCAACATCATTCTTTACTTAGGCACCGCTATTGCGCTGCCTATGATCAAAGATCTCACAGAATTTCCATCCATACAAACAATAACACGCGTTTTCATCTAACCGAAATTCTTTAGCAGTAATATAACAAGGACTTTTTACCAAAATTATTATTCATCGCCAATTTTTTAAGTACATTCAAATTTTATTATCAAATTAGGCTATATATAAGTTTATTAATTTAATATATTATATATTAGTTGAAGGGAAACATTACATTAGGCTAGATATTGGTTTTATATTAGTTTTGCAAGCTAATGTTGAAGTGAATCATTAAATTAGGCTAGAGCTTATTTTATTAGATTTAGAGATTAGATATTTTTTGAAGTGAATCATTAAATTAGGCTAGATATAGGTTATACATTAGTTTTTAAAGCTAATGTTGAAGTAAATCAATAAATTAGGCTAGATATTAGTTTATTAGTTGAAGATATTAGATATTAGTTGAAGTGAATCATTAA